>NW_896118.1:0-837 GCF_000209065.1 Trypanosoma cruzi | reverse complement strand
TTCTCAGCGTTTTAAGCACGGCATGTGTGTGCATGTGTGTGTGTGTTTGTCAGCGCCTATACTTGCAGAGCAGCTGTGCGCCACAAGAGAGTCTGAAGAAAGCAACGGCAGAGAGAGGCAGATAGCACACACGCAAATTACTCATATCATCACACACACACACACGCAGCCGCGGAATGGGTGCACTCAACCACAAAATCAAAAAGAAAAACAAAACAAAAAGCCGAAGCGTGGGACTACCAGCGCACACACACTCTCATTGCTCCCGTAAAGCAAAACACACACACAGGGAGAGAGAGAGAAGGGTCGCCCACTCAATGCAATGAAAACAAAACAGAAACAGTTACGGTGCTCCGCCCATGCAGCCAGGCAGGACGGCAGCGGTGCGTGTCGTGCAAAAGAGAGCACCAACGGGCCTGCATGGGTGTGCATGCATATATACAATGGGCACATTATTGTGTGTGCTTCGTGGGGTGAGGCGACGACGAGAGTCCATGCAAGGGGACACACACACAGAGAGAGAAGGAAGTGTGTGTATGCGGGCGGTGCATGGCTCTCTCACACTCACTCTCACGCGGCCACCACCGCAGCCGCAGCCGCACAAACCACGAAACAGATGGAATCAGTGCGATTGCAGAACTCGCACACCCTCCTGCAAGCCAGAAGTTTAAAAAGCAATATGAAACAAGAATTCAAAAAAAAAAAAATGGAAAAAACTTAGGCTTCTGCGGGAATCGAACCCGCGTCCCCGGATGACATTGTGAGCGTGTTTGCCACTGAGCTAAAAAAATGCGGTCGCGCGACTCCTTTTCACGTAAAGTATTAATGTCGATCTTC
>NW_896117.1:0-837 GCF_000209065.1 Trypanosoma cruzi | reverse complement strand
AGGACGACGTGTCGAATTATCCAAGTTGCAGCGGCTGCCCCGGACGTTAGATACAGGACGACGTGTCGAATTATCCAAGTTGCAGCGGCTGCCCCGGACGTTAGATACAGCACGACGTGTCGAATTATCCAAGCTGCAGCGGTGGCCTCGGGCGTTAGATATATGACGACTTACAGTAGTAACCACGCTGCGGCTGCGCATCCTAAACACGTCTTTTTCGTTTTCCAGGGGACAACGCAAATGTGCTCGATTGTTCGAAGATCGACATTAATACTTTACGTGAAAAGGAGTCGCGCGACCGCATTTTTTTAGCTCAGTGGCAAACACGCTCACAATGTCATCCGGGGACGCGGGTTCGATTCCCGCAGAAGCCTAAGTTTTTTCCATTTTTTTTTTTTTGAATTCTTGTTTCATATTGCTTTTTAAACTTCTGGTTTGCAGGACGGTGTGCGAGTTCTGCAATCGCACTGATTCCATCTGTTTCGTGGTTTGTGCGGCTGCGGCTGCGGTGGTGGCCGCGTGAGAGTGAGTGTGAGAGAGCCATGCACCGCCCGCATACACACACTTCCTTCTCTCTCTGTGTGTGTGTCCCCTTGCATGGACTCTCGTCGTCGCCTCACCCCACGAAGCACACACAATAATGTGCCCATTGTATATATGCATGCACACCCATGCAGGCCCGTTGGTGCTCTCTTTTGCACGACACGCACCGCTGCCGTCCTGCCTGGCTGCATGGGCGGAGCACCGTAACTGTTTCTGTTTTTTTTTCATTGCATTGAGTGGGCGACCTCTCTCTCTCTCCCTGTGTGTGTGTTTTGCTTTACGGGAGCAATGAGA
>NW_896116.1:0-837 GCF_000209065.1 Trypanosoma cruzi | reverse complement strand
GTGTGGATTGCACCGCGATGCCGTGATTTCCGAGGAGAGAGCGGTGCGCCGCCGCCTGGAGCGCGGCGAGGCTGCGGCTGTGGACGAGCTTGGAGAGGAGTACAGGAGCGCGACGCACGAGCGAGCAGTGGAGGCGCTAGCCGCGGAGGAGGACGCCGCTCGCGGTCAGCTGGTCGGTGAGGAGCGCGAGGGCGCGTGTGGATTGCACCGCGATGCCGTGGATTCCGAGGAGGGAGCGGTGCGCCGCCGCCTGGAGCGCGGCGAGGCTGCGGCTGTGGACGAGCTTGGAGAGGAGTACGGGAGCGCGACGCATGAGCGAGCAGTGGAGGCGCTAGCCGCGGAGGAGGACGCCGCTCGCGGTCAGCTGGTCGGCGAGGAGCGCGAGAGCACGTGTGGATTGCACCGCGATGCCGTGGATTCCGAGGAGGGAGCGGTGCGCCGCTGCCTGGAGCGCGGCGAGGCTGCGGCTGTGGACGAGCTTGGAGAGGAGTACGGGAGCGCGACGCATGAGCGAGCAGTGGAGGCGCTAGCCGCGGAGGAGGACGCCGCTCGCGGTCAGCTGGTCGGCGAGGAGCGCGAGGGCACGTGTGGATTGCACCGCGATGCCGTGGATTCCGAGGAGGGAGCGGTGCGCCGCTGCCTGGAGCGCGGCGAGGCTGCGGCTGTGGACGAGCTTGGAGAGGAGTACGGGAGCGCGACGCATGAGCGAGCAGTGGAGGCGCTAGCCGCGGAGGAGGACGCCGCTCGCGGTCAGCTGGTCGGCGAGGAGCGCGAGGGCACGTGTGGATTGCACCGCGATGCCGTGGTTTCCGAAGAGGGAGCGGTGCGCCGCTCCTC
>NW_896115.1:0-837 GCF_000209065.1 Trypanosoma cruzi | reverse complement strand
GAGAGCGCAGGAATTCTCTTCCAGAGAACAATGCCCAGCTTTCAAGGGCGAAACGGCCCAGCAAGCCACGCTGAATGAAGACAGTGAATCGATGCACGGGATTTAGATGTGCAGACACAAGACCCACAGTCAGAGAAGTCAGCGGAGGTCAGTGATGTTGAAACACCCTCTGAAAGTAATGATACAGAACAACCAGAGGAGGAGGAAGAAGCGAATGACGGGAGAGGCGGAACAACGTCTCCAGTAGCTGCGTCGTTGAGTATGGAAACGGTTGCTGCAGCAGCTGACGGTGAGCACCAAGTGCAACAAAGCATTGAGGCTTCCGCTGAAAACAACGGCGTACAGTCCACTGGAACCAGAACCACCGGCGCGGAGGAAAGCCTCATCCTCGAGGCAGGGGGCAGCGATTCCGAGAGAACAATGAGCTCAGACAGCAGCCTCACTCCTTCAAAGAGTGACGCCGAAACAACATCCGCGGAGGACACCGACGACATCTCTCGCATTGAAGGAGCCGAATTCTCTTTTGAGGACGGCAAGGAAGTTCCACGGACGGTTGAAACCGCACCGGAGAATACAAACACAACGCCTGGGGAGACCAAGATCCCATCGGAGTCTAACGCAACAACACTCTCGGGCCATGGCATTTTGCTTGAGCACGGGCATTACAGCGAATTGTCGGCCATGTATCTAATTGCTGAGAGCACCGTGCATGGGTGTGTGTCTCGGGTGCTGTTGCTGCTGCTTCTGGGGCTGTGGGGCACTGCGGCTCTCTGCTGAGGTCTGAGGGAGGAGTGGAATAGCGGCTTTTCGTGGAACAACAACTGTGCAGCTCCCAGC
>NW_896114.1:0-837 GCF_000209065.1 Trypanosoma cruzi | reverse complement strand
ACTCCCACCATTCACAATCAGAAACAAAAATTTGGACCACAACGTGTGATGCAGCGACCGCTCGAAAACAATCAGCCGAGTGCAGCACCCTTGTGGGCAAGAGCTCGCGAAATTCCTCCAAGCAGCGGATAGTTCAGGGTTGTTTGGTGTCCAGTGTGTGAACACGCAAACAGATATTGACAGAGAGTGTCTCTGACTCCCACCATTCACAATCGGAAAGAGAAATTTAGACCACAACGTGTGATGCAGCGACCGCTCGAAAACAATCAGCCGAGTGCAGCACCCTTGTGGGCAAGAGCTCGCGAAATTCCTCCAAGCAGCGGATAATTCAGGGTTGTTTGGTGTCCAGTGTGTGAACACGCAAACAGATATTGACAGAGAGTGCCTCTGACTCCCACCATTCACAATCGGAAACAAAAATTTGGACCACAACGTGTGATGCAGCAGCCGCTCGAAAACGATCAGCCGAGTGCAGCACCCTCGTGGGCAAGAGCTCGCGAAATTCCTCCAAGCAGCGGATAATTCAGGGTTGTTTGGTGTCCAGTGTGTGAACACGCAAACAGATATTGACAGAGAGTGTCTCTGACTCCCACCATTCACAATCGTAAACAAAAATTTGGACCACAACGTGTGATGCAGCAGCCGCTCAAAAACGATCAGCCGAGTGCAGCACCCGTGTGGGCAAGAGCTCGCGAAATTCCTCCAAGCAGCGGATAATTCAGGGTTGTTTGGTGTCCAGTGTGTGAACACGCAAACAGATATTGACAGAGAGTGCCTCTGACTCCCACCATTCACAATCGGAAACAAAAATTTGGACCACAACGTGTGATGCAGCAG
>NW_896113.1:0-837 GCF_000209065.1 Trypanosoma cruzi | reverse complement strand
GAAACAAAAATTTGGACCACAACGTGTGATGCAGCCACCGCTCGAAAACGATCAGCCGAGTGCAGCACCCGTGTGGGCAAGAGCTCGCGAAATTCCTCCAAGCAGCGGATAATTCAGGGTTGTTTGGTGTTCAGTGCATGAACACGCAAACAGATATTGACAGAGAGTGTCTCTGACTCTCACCATCCATAATTGGAAACAAAAATTTGGACCACAACGTGTGATGCAGCAGCCGCTCGAAAACGATCAGCCGAGTGCAGCACCCTTGTGGGCAAGAGCTCGCGAAATTCCTCCAAGCAGCGGATAATTCAGGGTTGTTTGGTGTTCAGTGTGAGAACACGCAAACAGATAGTGACAGAGAGCGTCTCTGACTCTCAACATTCATAATTGGAAACAAAAATTTGGACCACAACGTGTGATGCAGCAGCCGCTCGAAAACGATCAGCCGAGTGCAGCACCCTTGTGGGCAAGAGCTCGCGAAATTCCTCCAAGCAGCGGATAATTCAGGGTTGTTTGGTGTTCAGTGCATGAACACGCAAACAGATATTGACAGAGAGTGTCTCTGACTCTCACCATTCATAATCGGAAACAAAAATTTGGACCACAACGTGTGATGCAGCCACCGCTCGAAAACGATCAGCCGAGTGCAGCACCCGTGTGGGCAAGAGCTCGCGAAATTCCTCCAAGCAGCGGATAATTCAGGGTTGTTTGGTGTTCAGTGTGTGAACACGCAAACAGATGGTGACAGAGAGTGTCTCTGACTCTCACCATTCATAATCGGAAACAAAAATTTGGACCACAACGTGTGATGCAGCCACCGCTCGAAAACGATCAGCC
>NW_896112.1:0-837 GCF_000209065.1 Trypanosoma cruzi | reverse complement strand
TTCCGATGTGAATGTGAGAGTCAGAGGCACTCTCTGTCACTATCTGTTGCGTGTTCACACACTGGACACCAAACAACCCTGAACTATCCGCTGCTTGGAGGAATTTCGCGAGCTCTTGCCCACACGGGTGCTGCACTCGGCTGATCGTTTTCGAGCGGCTGCTGCATCACACGTTGTGGTCTGAATTTTTGTTTCCGATTGTGAATGGTGGGAGTCAGAGACACTCTCTGTCAATATCTGTTTGCGTGTTCACACACTGGACACCAAACAACCCTGAACTATCCGCTGCTTGGAGGAATTTCGCGAGCTCTTGCCCAGAAGGGTGCTGCACTCGGCTGATCGTTTTCGAGCGGCTGCTGCATCACACGTTGTGGTCTAAATTTTTGTTTCCGATTGTGAATGGTGGGAGTCAGAGGCACTCTCTGTCAATATCTGTTTGCGTGTTCACACACTGGACACCAAACAACCCTGAACTATCCGCTGCTTGGAGGAATTTCGCGAGCTCTTGCCCACACGGGTGCTGCACTCGGCTGATCGTTTTCGAGCGGCTGCTGCATCACACGTTGTGGTCCAAATTTTTGTTTCCGATTGTGAATGGTGGGAGTCAGAGGCAGTCTCTGTCAATATCTGTTTGCGTGTTCACACACTGGACACCAAACAACCCTGAATTATCCGCTGCTTGGAGGAATTTCGCGAGCTCTTGCCCACACGGGTGCTGCACTCGGCTAATCGTTTTCGAGCGGCCGCTGCATCACACGTTGTGGTCTGAATTTTTGTTTTCGATTGTGAATGGTGGGAGTCAGAGGCACTCTCTGTCAATATCTGTTTGCGTGTTCA
>NW_896111.1:0-837 GCF_000209065.1 Trypanosoma cruzi | reverse complement strand
CTCATTTTCTCCTGCGCTTTTCGACTGCTCGCGCAAGATCTCTGCGAACAAGCAACCAGAACCAAGTACGAACCAAGCCATGGCCACCCCCAAGAGCTCGTCGGCGAACCGCAAAAAGGGCGGCAAGAGGTCGCACCGCAAGCCGAAGCGGACGTGGAATGTCTACATCAGCCGCTCGCTCAAGTCGATCAACAACCATATGTCGATGTCCGGCCGGACGATGAAGATTGTGAACTCGTTCGTGAACGACCTCTTTGAGCGCATTGCGTCCGAGGCCGCCACGGTGGTGCGCGTCAACAAGAAGCGCACACTGGGTGCACGCGAGCTGCAGACGGCGGTGCGCCTCGTGCTGCCGGCGGACCTGGCGAAGCACGCAATGGCGGAGGGCACCAAGGCGGTGTCGCACGCCTCTAGTTAGATCCTTTGTGGCGTTTCTTGTTTTTACAAGCGTCTAGAAGCACGATTTTTTGTTTTCTTTTTTTTGATTTGGGTTTGTCCACCCTCTTCTTTTTTTTTTGATGCCGCGGGACGTAGCCCTCTGGGCGGCTCGTGGTGCGCGTGTGGTTTTCATGACGGGCCGCACGTGAAGTATAGAGGGAGTCTGATTGCTGTGCGGGTGGAGGTGCCCGATGCTCTCGCCCTGTTTGTGTGTCTGTGTGTTTGGCTGCAGCTGCTCTTGCCGGCTCTCCGCTGATGTGCTCTTTTTCCTCTCATTTTCTCCTGCGCTTTTCGACTGCTCGCGCAAGATCTCTGCGAACAAGCAACCAGAACCAAGTACGAACCAAGCCATGGCCACCCCCAAGAGCTCGTCGGCGAACCGCAAAAAGGGCGGCAAGA
>NW_896110.1:0-837 GCF_000209065.1 Trypanosoma cruzi | reverse complement strand
GGGAATCCAGTCCGTTGGTGGAGCGGCCACGAGCGGTCACGGCTTCACTGGGAAGCAAGTCTCTGGGGCGCTGGCCGCTGCTGCTGACGCTCAACGGAAGAGCCATCGTGAGCGTTTAAAGGCAGAAGAATATTTACCCCGTGCAGTGCGGCGCACCGTGAGCGGTGTCATTCAGACGCTGGACGAAATTGGAAGGGAGAAGTACCAGGAGAAACGGGTGCTGCAGTTTCAAGTACCCGATAGTGAAGGGAAGATGGGGACTGTGACTGTGCATGAATATGCTCCAGAAGTTTTTCGTTTCTTAAGGCAGTTGGATGGTCTGGATGAGGATATGTTTGCTGATGAGTGGACGTTGCCTGAAGATCGGCTTGCCCTGGAGCTTGGTGAGGGACGCTCCATGGCGCTTTTTCTTAAGTCCAAGTCGATGGATCTTATGTGCAAAACAATAGCGGAGGAGGAGGTGAATGTTTTGCTGAAATTGCTGCCGCAGTACACGGAACACCTCTCACGGAACACCAACACATTGCTGATGCGGTTTTCTATGCTTCTTAGGATTGAGGCTGGCGCCGAAGTGGGATTTATTCTTTGCTTTGGGGACGTCTTTGCGCCGTGTCGCACATTGAACGAGAAATGGGACCTGAAGGGCCGTATACCCAAACCCGGCAAATATCAACATTTCCCAAAGCTCATCCAACGCCCGTACGAGCCCAACCCGTATCTCATTGAGACCCCGCGTGACACCATTGAGCTTCCCGAGCTGGTTGGGTCGCAGGAGGAACGTGTGGTGGTTGTTGAGGCGGCCGACAAGGACAAATTGGCAACTCGGAAAGACAAGGA
>NW_896109.1:0-837 GCF_000209065.1 Trypanosoma cruzi | reverse complement strand
GCCTTACGTGCAATGTCTAGCCGTAATGTGTCAATAGCATGCATCCCAAGCATCTTCCAGTCCCCTTCTGTCACACCGAGGCACGCAATGCGGTAGGCAGAATCCAAGTCTTTCTTTTCCACGTAACGATAGAGGGCATGCGAGTGCGGTACTTCCACCACGTCAACAACTGTGTTGTTAATATTAAAAACACGATTGGCTTTAAATCCCACAACAAACCCAGGCATTTTCTGCTGATAGGGAGGAAGGGAGCCGGTTTTAATATTCAGTGTTTTAAGCGATGTGGTGTAGCTGATCATATCTTCATATTCCGTGTTCCACGCAACGGCCAAAACGCCAGTGGCTGTGAACAAGACCTCATTTTTTTTTCGCAGGTCAAATACTTGAAGCAACTCCGTATCATCCACAACGGCCAGTTTGCCGCGCATGCAACTTAGATCCAGGCACCGAATCGGGTTGTTGATCTTCACCAGCGTTGTGGGAAAGGGATTGTCAACGAAAATGCGTAGCCCCGCACCATTTTTTAGACCAAGTAAAAGAGCCTCCTTTCCTTCCGCACCACCAACCAATTTGATGTAGCGAACAGGGCTTTCAAAGGCCCACTCACGGCACTTATTACCCTGAAAGTCAAACATGGTTAACCGCCGCTCAAGGCATAAAAGAACGGCATTGAACGTCACGCAGAGAAGATTGCACTCTAGCTTTTTTCGGATATGGGCAATATCCTGAAACCGTAGTTGCCTCTCGTCATCGTAGAAAAGTTCAAAAACAACAATTCTGTTTTGAAGATGTACGGCAAGACGGTCCCTGTACATTGCTAAATTGCGAATGTAGTCG
>NW_896108.1:0-837 GCF_000209065.1 Trypanosoma cruzi | reverse complement strand
CAGAGTGTGGATTTTCGACTCCTCACCTAGAATACATGCCGCATTGCCCGCCTTTTTTTTACTTCTACTTCTTCAATTTCTTTACTTTTAAATGTCTTTTTTCACTGTAGTTCAGCCGGAGTAATAACTACTGTTGTTTTTTCTTTGCGTAATTTTAGGTTGCTGAACACTGTAATGAGCGGAGTGTTTCTCCCTCTTGTTTGTTTTTGTTTTTGACCACACGCGTTGCCGGCCCTGCGGCTGTGCGTCCCACGGACTGCACGAAAGGAGGATTGGAGGAACAGGCCGGATGCCGCATGAAATGTGAAGAATGTTGTGTGGGATGCTGGAATAATGCGATCTTTTTTTATTATTACGTTTTTCGTTTGTGCAGGTAATATGTGCAAGCACCCAATCGTCTTTAGCTGCATGGCACATGAAAGTCCTGCCAAATCATTTTTTTTTTTTTCCATGAGTCCTGCAGGGGTCCCACATTTTGTTTGTTTGTTTGTTTCATTTTTTTTTTTTTTTCGTAATTCCCTGCGGATTTGTTTTTGTCTCTGCCGTTTTGACTGTTACTTTGTGTTTTCTTGTTCCGTTGGGTGTGTCCCTGCTGATTGTGCTGTTGACATGTCCCCATTTCTTCTGCTTTCTTTCCTGCTAGAGGCACCGATGGTCCGCGACGACGATTGTTTGTGGTCCCCCATTGCGATGGCACGAAGGTGACTGGGCGCCGGCCTGCTGAGCGCACTCGGAGGAGAGCGGATGGTGTGCACCGTGCCCCATTTGTGAGTGTGAGACGCCACCCGCCGCCCCGTCTGTGGCCCAGCCCTCAAATTCCTCTTGTGGCTGTGTTCT
>NW_896107.1:0-837 GCF_000209065.1 Trypanosoma cruzi | reverse complement strand
CTTCCAAGCAGCGGATAATTCAGGGTTGTTTGGTGTCCAGTGTGTGAACACGCAAACAGATAGTGACAGAGAGTGCCTCTGACTCCCACCATTCATAATTGGAAACAAAAATTTGGACCACAACGTGTGATGCAGCCACTGCTCGAAAACGATCAGCCGAGTGCAGCACCCGTGTGGGCAAGAGCTCGCGAAATTCCTCCAAGCAGCGGATAGTTCAGGGTTGTTTGGTGTCCAGTGTGTGAACACGCAAACAGATATTGATAGAGAGTGTCTCTGACTCCCACCATTCATAATTGGAAACAAAAATTTGGACCACAACGTGTAATGCAGCCACTGCTCGAAAACGATCAGCCGAGTGCAGCACCCGTGTGAGCAAGAGCTCGCGAAATTCCTCCAAGCAGCGGATAATTCAGGGTTGTTTGGTGTCCAGTGTGTGAACACGCAAACAGATAGTGACAGAGAGTGTCTCTGACTCCCACCATTCACAATCGGAAACAAAAATTTGGACCACAACGTGTGATGCAGCAGCCGCTCGAAAACGATCAGCCGAGTGCAGCACCCGTGTGGGCAAGAGCTCGCGAAATTCCTCCAAGCAGCGGATAGTTCAGGGTTGTTTGGTGTCCAGTGTGTGAACACGCAAACAGATAGTGACAGAGAGTGCCTCTGACTCCCACCATTCATAATTGGAAACAAAAATTTGGACCACAACGTGTGATGCAGCCACTGCTCGAAAACGATCAGCCGAGTGCAGCACCCGTGTGGGCAAGAGCTCGCGAAATTCCTCCAAGCAGCGGATAGTTCAGGGTTGTTTGGTGTCCAGTGTGTGAACACGCAAAC
>NW_896106.1:0-837 GCF_000209065.1 Trypanosoma cruzi | reverse complement strand
TGTGTGTGCTTCGTGGGATGAGGTGAGGGCGAGAGTCCATGCAAGGGGACACACACAGAGAGTGAGTGAAAGACGAGTGTGTGTGTGCGGGCGGTGCATGGCGCTCTCTCACTCACTCTCACGCGGCCACCACCGCAGCCGCAGCCGCACACACCACGAAAGAGATGGAATCAGTGCGATTGCAGAACTCGCACACCGTCCTGCAAACCAGAAGTTTAAAAAGCAATAAGAAACAAGAATTCCAAAAAAAAAAAAAAGGAAAAAAACTTAGGCTTCTTCGGGGCTCGAACCCGCGCCCCGGATGACATTGTGAGCTTGTTTGCCACTGAGCTAAAAAAAATGTGGTCGCGCGACCCATTTTCACGTAAGGTGTTAATTTCGATCTTCGAACAATCGAGCACATTTGCGTTGTCCCCTGGAAAACGAAAGCGACATGTTTAGGGTGCGCCGCCGCAGCGTGGATACCTCGATTCGTCGTCATATATCTCTCGTTCGGGGCGGACCGCCGCAACTTGGATAATTCGACACGTCGTCATGTATCTCTCGTCCGGGGCCACCGCCCTACTCTTTTTTATTCCTTGCGGCGGCCAACCCCGGCATTAAGGACAAAAAACAGGATCGCGTTTTTTTTTAATGCTTTTCCTGTTTGGGGAGGGGGGCGGATCTTTGTTTTCTATGATTGCCCCCTTTTTTTTGTCTATCCCAGGTTGGTTTTAGGAGGCTTGATGTGCCTGCTGGGTGATCGCCGGCTTTTTTATTGGTGATTGCGTATTTTTGGGCTTACCGCTGTGCCGCTCAGCGCCATTTTGGGTTTACTTCTTTTCTGCTTAATTGGGG
>NW_896105.1:0-837 GCF_000209065.1 Trypanosoma cruzi | reverse complement strand
AGCAGCGGATAGTTCAGGGTTGTTTGGTGTCCAGCGTGTGAACACGCAAACAGATATTGACAGAGAGTGCCTCTGACTCCCACCATTCACAATCGGAAACAAAAATTTGGACCACAACGTGTGATGCAGCGGCCGCTCGAAAGCGATCAGCCGAGTGCAGCACCCGTGTGGGCAAGAGCTCGCGAAATTCCTCCAAGCAGCGGATAGTTCAGGGTTGTTTGGTGTCCAGTATATAAACACGCAAACAGATATTGACAGAGAGTGCCTCTGACTCCCACCATTCACAATCGGAAACAAAAATTTGGACCACAACGTGTGATGCAGCGGCCGCTCGAAAACGATCAGCCGAGTGCAGCACCCGTGTGGGCAAGAGCTCGCGAAATTCCTCCAAGCAGCGGATAGTTCAGGGTTGTTTGGTGTCCAGTGTGTGAACACGCAAACAGATATTGACAGAGAGTGTCTCTGACTCCCACCATTCACAATCGGAAACAAAAATTTGGACCACAACGTGTGATGCAGCGGCCGCTCGAAAACGATCAGCCGAGTGCAGCACCCGTGTGGGCAAGAGCTCGCGAAATTCCTCCAAACAGCGGATAGTTCAGGGTTGTTTGGTGTCCAGCGTGTGAACACGCAAACAGATATTGACAGAGAGTGCCTCTGACTCCCACCATTCACAATCGGAAACAAAAATTTGGACCACAACGTGTGATGCAGCGGCCGCTCGAAAGCGATCAGCCGAGTGCAGCACCCGTGTGGGCAAGAGCTCGCGAAATTCCTCCAAGCAGCGGATAGTTCAGGGTTGTTTGGTGTCCCAGTATATAAACACGCAAACAGATA
>NW_896104.1:0-837 GCF_000209065.1 Trypanosoma cruzi | reverse complement strand
TGTAATTTGGGCCACGGGACCGATAAAAGCACTCCGGCAGGCTCCCACCGCTGGTCTGGCTTGTTATTGCTGCAGCTCATGTCGCTTCTTACACGTATTCCAGCATCGCGTGAGGCTTCCACCGCTGTGGGGTGTACGGAGGGCTCCTTCCTGTACACGGCGTTGCTGTCGCTCCACATGAAAAGGACCCCTAGCTGGTCTACCGACAATATACAGGCGCGGTATATGACTTGTTGGGTTTTCTTCCACTCCCTTCTTTCAACACTTGCTTTGGCTCTTGTACGTGAAGGCATTGAACAGTTTGCATTTGCCAGATTGGCCTTGGTGGATGTGGCGCGACAAATTGCTCGCAGAGTTGAAGATCATTTCTCCATGCCGCTTTTGCGAGCCTCCGGGTGGTCAGCATGGACGGACGAGCAAATGTTTGCATCACATCAGAAGAAGGCGTACACCGCCGTGGACTACGCGCGGTTCCACATGCCTGTTACCGCTCATTGTTTTATGGCGTCTGTTATGAACACATTTATGCTCCACATCCTGAGGGAGGCCACACGTCTGTATCAACCGCGTGTGACTCCTGTTGCCGCCGTGTTTTTTGGGAAAAACCGGGATTTGGAATCGCCGCAGGAATGCATTCGATGGGAGCGGTGTCTTCGAGGAGGTGGTGGTGGTCTCACGGTGCGAAGAGGCGTGCAACCGTATGCGTGTGAGGCCTTGGCGGTCCTCTCGTGTCTGCATGACGAGAACAAAGCGGTTCTGGCGCGACGGCAGGAATTGATGGAGGAGTTCATGACACGACGGGTGGAGTATCGAGAACGCACAGCGAAAGAAATTGCA
>NW_896103.1:0-837 GCF_000209065.1 Trypanosoma cruzi | reverse complement strand
CGGGAGCCGAGGCAGTCAGCGCCCGCATCATGCCACCTCCCCGAGTTGGCAGCTCTAGCACCACTGCTGTTGTCCGGGGGCCGACCTTTTTTTCAAATTCATCGGAGATGCAGTGATGCTCAGCGACGGCAACAGAACCAGAAACGCAGCAGAGCAGCAGCATCAGCAATAGCATAGTGTGACGCATCCTTGTGTGTGTTTTTTCTTTTGGGCTTTTCACAGCATAATTTTACTGCTTGTATGCTTGTCAATTGGCTTACCTTGACAGAATAAATGAATGGATTAAATAACTGGTGTAGGCTCAATAAAATACGGCATCAGTGAGTTATGATAACCGCTGAAATACACATTGAATACAATATTACGAAATTATTTCGGCCTTTTCCCACAATAAACAGGGCTACCTTCGTGAAAGACTGTCCATTTGTTTCACCGCTGTTGATCGGGAAGTTCACTCCAATCCATTGACGGCATTCCACCTCTTCACTTTTTTTCCCGCTCTTTACATTTTCTTCTGTTCGCCCCCTACTCTTACCAGCGCGTCTAGCTATACAATGCCATCTGGGTGCCGAAGAGGTGGTCGAGCAACGACAAAAGTTTCCCACTATGAAGCAACTGCCATTGAGAGAACTTTCCGAGGCGAAGGTCCTGTTCAATGCCCAGCCGTTGGCGCACAGCCAAGGTGCCTGGACATTCTAGAAGCAGATGGTGCAAGGTTTCCTGCGGGCCGATTGGCGTGCTTGTGGAAGCAGGCTGATCCTGCGGCAGCAGAGATCGCCTCCTGGCACTGCTGTTTAGATGTCGAGGGGCGTCTGGGTTGTGTGCGCAGCGATTTCT
>NW_896102.1:0-837 GCF_000209065.1 Trypanosoma cruzi | reverse complement strand
GTTCCACCTGGGCAGTCGTCAGGTTCGTGAGCCTTCCGTTGTTTCAAAGTGTCATACAGAGCTTTATAATGTCGAAGGCGTCCTGCCCTCGCATCCCCACGAACCGCGAGGCGCAGTGGGGATCCGCTCTCGCCGTCTTCGGTGCCACGGGCCAATACAAAATTAAGGTCCCGTCCGGCTCCATTGTGACATTTTTTGGGAGTCAAGGCCGCAATCTCGGACCAACGACTCGCCGTTATCCGCGCGAGTCGAAAAACAACACGTTCCTTCCAATCGGTCCGGCTGCGGATAAGTTGATTCAACCCTTCCTTTGTCGAGGGGCGCGCCTGTTTCGTCTCCGATCGCGACGCTATTTTTTGTGACCCCAGAATCGCCATGCCCAGCGGGGTTCGATTCATTTCCAACATGGACCGCAGCATCCTGGCGTGCCGCGGTAGGGTCGATGGCGCTACATCTCATATTCCCATCAACAAGGCCGCACAGCTCTCCTCGTTCATCGGCTTTTCATGCGTGCGGCATAAGGTCGTAAATTGCCCGCCAGGGACATTCTCTGCTTCCACGTTGACGGCGCCCACATCTCTCGAGCGACCTCGTTCGCCCTCCTTGTGTGGCCGGCCCAAAGCGGAGATGTCGGTGCTTCGTCGTACCACAGTTGAGCGTCGTTGGCGGATAAGCTCCATTGCCCCTCTCAACGATTGCGTCGGGGAATTTAAAATATCGGATGGAGCGTCGGCGGTGCGGTGCGAAGTCTCTGCGGATTGGTGGGAGGTGGTGGGGCTGCCGTATTCCGTGCTGCGAGCAATTCCTCCCGGCTACGCCGCGCATGTTGCAGTAGAT
>NW_896101.1:0-837 GCF_000209065.1 Trypanosoma cruzi | reverse complement strand
CCAAATTTTGTTTCCGATTGTGAATGGTGGAGTCAGAGCCACTCTCTGTCAATATCTGTTTGCGTGTTCACACACTGGACACCAAACAACCCCTGAACTATCCGCTGCTTGGAGGAATTTCGCGAGCTCTTGCCCACACGGGTGCTGCACTCGGCTGATCGTTTTCGAGCGGCTGCTGCATCACACGTTGTGGTCCAAATTTTTGTTTCCGATTGTGAATGGTGGGAGTCAGAGACACTCTCTGTCAATATCTGTTTGCGTGTTCACACACTGGACACAAAAGAACCCTGAACTATCCGCTGCTTGGAGGAATTTCGCGAGCTCTTGCCCACACGGGTGCTGCACTAGGCTGATCGTTTTCGAGCGGCTGCTGCAGCACACGTTGTGGTCCAAATTTTTGTTTCCGATTGTGAATGGTGGGAGTCAGAGGCACTCTCTGTCAATATCTGTTTGCGTGTTCACACACTGGACACCAAACAACCCTGAACTATCCGCTGCTTGGAGGAATTTCGCGAGCTCTTGCCCACACGGGTGCTGCACTCGGCTGATCGATTTCGAGCGGCCGCTGCATCACACGTTGTGGTCCAAATTTTTGTTTCCGATTGTGAATGGTGGGAGTCAGAGACACTCTCCGTCAATATCTGTTTGCGTGTTCACACACTGGACACCAAACAACCCTGAACTATCCGCTGCTTGGAGGAATTTCGCGAGCTCTTGCCCACAAGGGTGCTGCACTCGGCTGATCGATTTCGAGCGGCTGCTGCAGCACACGTTGTGGTCCAAATTTTTGTTTCCGATTGTGAATGGTGGGAGTCAGAGACACTCTCCGTCAATATC
>NW_896100.1:0-837 GCF_000209065.1 Trypanosoma cruzi | reverse complement strand
TACATGGGCGTCCATGCAGGATCATCGTTACGGGTGAAGGAGCGTTTTATACATGTGTTGTTTATGATAGGCTGGTGCTACACCTTGTCGAGGGATGTGGCGGAGGCGTTGGTGTCGTACGAACCGCTGCGGCGCCTGGCATACCTGCCGTACAGCAAGGAGCGTGAGGAAGAGTTTCTTTCTATTCATATGCAGCACGAAGACGTAATGGTGGGACGTGTGCTAGTGAACGAATTGAAGTACCAGCCGATGTTGTACGTCAAGGTGCTGGATTGTCATTTCCATGACGCTCGCAATGAAACGGGGCACTCGCAGGTGGTGCCGACCTCGATGTGTGTCCATCACGTGCGGGAGGACGACTACGCTGCACTGATGGCGCGCTTCGGCAACGACACATCGCCTGTCGCCCGTGTGGAACGTGCCTCAGAAGACGTGATATACCCGTCGTGCGATTGACAAATGGACGAAATGATTTGTTTCCTGTGCGTGTTGAATCCTAATTTATTGCTTGATTGGTTGCTGCACCCAGGTTCGTGCCCTGTGTGCTCCGTGGCCGAACGACGTGGAATGTGTCATTGACCGCCCCGTGCCCCCGTGGAGCGTGCCACTCCCTGCACTCGACCCGCGTGCGTGTGTGCTTCTGCTGGGGGCACGTGATGAGAATGTGCGTGTGTGTGCTGGGCCGCCAATGAACGATGTATGTGAGTCTGTGCTTTTTTACATGTTATTAGGAGCTTGTTAATAAAATAATTGTGGGCAAGCTAAATTAGGTAATGTATATATCCTGCTAAAACAAATATACACTTCTTTGCGACAGTTTTCTATCTCACCACTTAC
>NW_896099.1:0-837 GCF_000209065.1 Trypanosoma cruzi | reverse complement strand
ACGCAAAAAAATAAATAATCCTCCCAACCGACCAGGTGGCAAGCCGCCCTCGCGCAAGTGGAAAAAACACAACTTCACTCCGGTCTTGTAGTGGTGGTCGTCTCGCAACATCTTCTTCCTTCTCGTCGCAGTGCACATCCCCCTCCAACAAAGCATTTGTTCGAGCCATGCTCCTGCGGCCAAACATCGCGCTGCTGGATCCCGCGGCACAGTCCTCGGCACAGAAGTGAGGGGAGGAAGAAGGACCGCAGGAGGTGCGAGCAAATCCGAATTCGGTGGCGGTCGCTGCAGTGAAGATTGACGTCCCACGCGGTGTCCCTTTTCTAGGTCCGGTCCTCACCGTGCCATGCTCTCAGCGTGCGGTGCGCCGGCCGCGCCGAACATCCACACGTGCATGCGTCTCGCCGTCGCTCCCAGCCCCGTTCGTTGGCTGCATCAGGGAGTCGCCATCCGGAGACGGGCATAAGGACGTTGCATCCAACAAAACCTTCAGAGGCACCCGGTGGGCCAACGACGACCGTCACTGCGGGATGTGTGGCCCTTCCGCCGCTCACCTCAAATCGCACTTCTACGCCTCCTCGAGCAGCAGCAGCAGCAGCAGCAGCATAAATACACCGGTCCACCAGAGGCCGTCACCAGCCATTGCAGGAAGACCACTGTGCCTCAGTGCTATGAAACCCGAATTGCATTGACGGGCCAATTCGGAAAATCCTGTCGCATCCCCCCCCCCAATTATGCTGAAACACATCCGTCGTGCATGTGTCCACCGCAGCCAAATGAATCCGGTCCAAATACCCTCCAAATCAGATTTCCCTGCCCTCAAGCCATTCCTTCATT
>NW_896098.1:0-837 GCF_000209065.1 Trypanosoma cruzi | reverse complement strand
CCCATGGAGCGTCAGGCACCCCACAACGAACTTCCGGCCGGTGCCCCCGAGCGCAACGGTGCCGTCCATCACGACGGGCCCGCTGCCGGCGTTCCCGTGGAGCGTCAGCGTGCTCTGCGCGAGATCCGCACCGCGCGGGTACGGCGGCACCGACAGGAGCCTGCCGCTGATGTTGTTGCCGCGCACCGACAGCCACGACCCGGACACAAACGACGCCGACCCCCGCAGCACCAGCAGCGCGCCATCGGTCAGCGCACCAGCGTTGTCGTTCACTACGACGGCGGACAAGTTAGCCTCCACACCGCTGCCAAACACCAACCCGTGCGCGGCGTACACCTGGCTCCCCGACAAGCGTAGCACAGCGCCCCCCGACGCAACCACGCGCGCACTCGCGTACAACGCATATTCGCCACCCAACACAGCCGCGTCCAGCGCAACACCGCCACCGACAAGCTCCAGCACGGCGCCGTCCACCACCACCGTCCGCCCACCAGTCATCACGGTCACGAGGGCCACGCCGGACACAATCAGCACGGACCGCACAAGCCGCAGGCCCGACAGCACAAGCACCGGTGCGTACGGCGACGACTGCGAGCCGGGAAGATACACAAGCGGCGTCGGCCTCGCGGCGACCAGCAGGGAGTCCGTCACCGTCAGCACGGACCCCGCAGGGAACGTGCCGGTCAGCACAAGCGCACCGTTCAGCGCCTCCACATCGCACACCGACAGCTCCACCGGCCCGCTCTCGTCGCTCCCCGCCGCACGCGCACCGCGCAACGCCCCGCCGCCCATCACGCACAGCACGGCGCCGTTCAGCAGCGACACGTTCTGCACAAC
>NW_896097.1:0-837 GCF_000209065.1 Trypanosoma cruzi | reverse complement strand
CCGCCACGCCGCATCTTGCCGTTTATGACCCGACGGTACAGTTTGAGTTCTGGTTCTCGGAAAAGCAGATTGCGGATATCAGACAGGTTGAAACCAGCACGCGTTATCTTGGTACGGCGCTGTACTGGATAGCCGCCAGTATCAATATCAAACCGGGCCATGATTATTACTTTTATATCCGCAGTGTGAACACCGTTGGCAAATCGGCATTCGTGGAGGCCGTCGGTCGGGCGAGCGATGATGCGGAAGGTTACCTGGATTTTTTCAAAGGCAAGATAACCGAATCCCATCTCGGCAAGGAGCTGCTGGAAAAAGTCGAGCTGACGGAGGATAACGCCAGCAGACTGGAGGAGTTTTCGAAAGAGTGGAAGGATGCCAGTGATAAGTGGAATGCCATGTGGGCTGTCAAAATTGAGCAGACCAAAGACGGCAAACATTATGTCGCGGGTATTGGCCTCAGCATGGAGGACACGGAGGAAGGCAAACTGAGCCAGTTTCTGGTTGCCGCCAATCGTATCGCATTTATTGACCCGGCAAACGGGAATGAAACGCCGATGTTTGTGGCGCAGGGCAACCAGATATTCATGAACGACGTGTTCCTGAAGCGCCTGACGGCCCCCACCATTACCAGCGGCGGCAATCCTCCGGCCTTTTCCCTGACACCGGACGGAAAGCTGACCGCTAAAAATGCGGATATCAGTGGCAGTGTGAATGCGAACTCCGGGACGCTCAGTAATGTGACGATAGCTGAAAACTGTACGATAAACGGTACGCTGAGGGCGGAAAAAATCGTCGGGGACATTGTAAAGGCGGCGAGCGCGGCTTTCCGCGCCAGCG
>NW_896096.1:0-837 GCF_000209065.1 Trypanosoma cruzi | reverse complement strand
TCGGATAATCGTTTTCGAGTGGCTGCTGCACCACACGCTGTGGTCTATGTTTTTGTTTCGAATTATGAATGGTGGTGGTCAGAGGCACTCTCTTTCAATGTCTGTTTGCGTGTTCACACACTGGACGCCAAACAACCCTGAACTATCCGCTGCTTGGAGGAATGTCGCGAGATCTTGCCCACAAGCGTGCTGCAGTCGGATAATCGTTTTCGAGTGGCTGCTGCACCACACGCTGTGGTCTATGTTTTTGTTTCGAATTATGAATGGCGGTGGTCAGAGGCACTCTCTTTCAATGTCTGTTTGCGTGTTCACACACTGGACGCCAAACAACCCTGAACTATCCGCTGCTTGGAGGAATGTCGCGAGATCTTGCCCACAAGGGTGCTGCAGTCGGCGGATCGTTTTCGAGCGGCTGCTGCACCACACGCTGTGGTCTAAATTTTTGTTTCGAATTATGAATGGTGGTGGTCAGAGGCACTCTCTTTCAATGTCTGTTTGCGTGTTCACACACTGGACGCCAAACAACCCTGAACCATCCGCTGCTTGGAGGAATGTCGCGAGATCTTGCCCACAAGGGTGCTGCACTCGGCGGATCGTTTTCGAGTGGCTGCTGCACCACACGCTGTGGTCTAAATTTTTGTTTCGAATTATGAATGGTGGTGGTCAGAGGCACTCTCTTTCAATGTCTGTTTGCGTGTTCACACACTGGACGCCAAACAACCCTGAACTATCCGCTGCTTTGGAGGAATGTCGCGAGATCTTGCCCACAAGGGTGCTGCAGTCGGATAATCGTTTTCGAGCGGCTGCTGCACCACACGCTGTGGTCTAAATTTTTGT
>NW_896095.1:0-837 GCF_000209065.1 Trypanosoma cruzi | reverse complement strand
CGGGAATCGAACCCGCGTCCCCGGATGACATTGTGAGCGTGTTTGCCACTGAGCTAAAAAAATGCGGTCGCGCGACTCCTTTTCACGTAAAGTATTAATGTCGATCTTCGAACAATCGAGCACATTTGCGTTGTCCCCTGGAAAACGAAAAAGACGTGTTTAGGATGCGCAGCCGCAGCGTGGTTACTACTGTAAGTCGTCATATATCTAACGCCCGAGGCCACCGCTGCAGCTTGGATAATTCGACACGTCGTGCTGTATCTAACGTCCGGGGCAGCCGCTGCAACTTGGATAATTCGACACGTCGTCCCGTATCTAACGTCCGGGGCAGCCGCTGCAACTTGGATAATTCGACACGTCGTCCTGTATCTAGCGTCCGGGGCCACCGCCCTACCATTTTTTATTTCTTGCGGCGGCCAACCCCGGCAGTAAGGACAAAAAAAAGAATCGCGTTTTCTTTAATGTTTTTCCTGTTTGGGGGCGGGGATCTTTGTTTTCTATGATTGCCTCTTTTTTTTTGTTTGTTCCAGGTTGGTTTTGAGGACGCTTGATGTGCCTGCTGGGTGATCGCCGGCTTTTTTATTGGTGATTGCGTATTTTTGGCTTACCGGTGTGCCGCTCAGCGCCATTTTGTTTTACTTCTTTTCTGCTTATTGGGGCGTGTTGTTATTCGTCACGCGTCAGCACACACCGAGCAACATGTCAAAAAAAAAAATGCAGGTTTTTTCCCCCTCGCGAGGGCCTCGGCAGCCACAATCCTGTGCGTGCGTGCATTCTCAGCGTTTTAAGCACGGCATGTGTGTGCATGTGTGTGTGTGTTTGTCAGCGCCTATACTT
>NW_896094.1:0-837 GCF_000209065.1 Trypanosoma cruzi | reverse complement strand
ATTCATATTCGAACCAAAAATTTAGCCCACAGCGTGTGGTGCAGCAGCCGCTCGAAAACGATCCGCCGAGTGCAGCACCATTGTGGGCAGGATCTCGCGACATTCCTCCAAGCAGCGGATAGTTCAGGGTTGTTTGGCGTCCAGTGTGTGAACACGCAAACAGACATTGAAAGAGAGTGCCTCTGACCACCACCATTCATAATTCGAAACAAAAATTTAGACCACAGCGTGTGGTGCAGCAGCCGCTCGAAAACGATCCGCCGAGTGCAGCACCCTTGTGGGCAAGATCTCGCGACATTCCTCCAAGCAGCGGATAGTTCAGGGTTGTTTGGCGTCCAGTGTGTGAACACGCAAACAGACATTGAAAGAGAGTGCCTCTGACCACCACCATTCATAATTCGAAACAAAAATTTAGACCACAGCGTGTGGTGCAGCAGCCGCTCGAAAACGATCCGCCGAGTGCAGCACCCCTGTGGGCAAGATCTCGCGAAATTCCTCCAAGCAGCGGATAGTTCAGGGTTGTTTGGCGTCCAGTGTGTGAACACGCAAACAGACATTGAAAGAGAGTGTCTCTGACCACCACCATTCATAATTCGAAACAAAAATTTAGACCACAGCGTGTGGTGCAGCAGCCGCTCGAAAACGATTATCCGAGTGCAGCACCCTTGTGGGCAGGAGCTCGCGAAATTCCTCCAAGCAGCGGATAGTTCCGGGTTGTTTGGCGTTCAGTGTGTGAACACGCAAACAGACATTGAAAGAGAGTGTCTCTGACCACCACCATTCATAATTCGAAACAAAAATTTAGACCACAGAGTGTGGTGCAGCAGCCGCTCGAAA
>NW_896093.1:0-837 GCF_000209065.1 Trypanosoma cruzi | reverse complement strand
GGCAGACTATGAACTTGTGGAGCAGGTAGGCAAACGGCTCTTGGAGTCTCAAATGTGTGTTCCCTGTGGCCCTGATGGCTGCTCTGGGTGTGTATTTCCATACTCGTTGAAAGAGACGGGAGAGTGTGTGTGTGCAAGCGGCTACACAACATTGTATGATGCGTCCTGTGTTCCTACGGAGGTGTATAATGGGGTGGTCGTGGCGGCCGTAGGTGCCACAACGACGTTTCAACCTTTGAATCTTAACAATAAAGGGATTTTGGGTCCGTCAGTAACATCAGTGGTGGTGCGAAGTTACGCCATGGATTCCGCCGTGCAGTGTATGCGTGGGATGGCAGTGGGTTGTAGTCTCTTGTTCAATATGTGTGTTTTGATGATGTATGATGTGGATTCATTGCCTTGCAAGTTGTATCTTTCGGTCCGCGATAAGCGCACTTCCTACCGCCGACTGCCGCCATTGTTTGACGGCGATAATACCGACACCTACACCAGCGACGATGGCGTCCTGCTGGCAACCACAAATATCACGGCCGCTGGTGATCCAATGACATTTCTTGTGGCAGTGTATGATTGGCGTGGAAATCTGAAGGGACTTCGCCATGTATCCGAGGTGTTGAATCTATGCTGCATTTCAGATGCCGATATGTCAAGTTTCTTTAAAGTCGGATCCAATCGCAGGCTTCGGTGTTTTTTTGATTGGTACAAACTTTTACAGGACGCCGGTCCCACATACTTTTTTGAGCTCTTTATGAGGGATTTCACGAACACATCCCGCCTTGTGCCGGTCCCTGTTGTGATGGACTACACCACTGGCAACATCCATCCCCAAAGCCTACG
>NW_896092.1:0-837 GCF_000209065.1 Trypanosoma cruzi | reverse complement strand
GTGAGAAACACACAAATAAAAAAGAGAAAACAAAATCACATGTATGCATTTAACATAACAAAACAAAACAAAAAAAACAAACATTTTTTTTTTTATAAGAAAACAGCAACAACAACAAAAAAAAAGAAAAGAAAAAGGCCTTCACTCTCACACAGAAGTACAAATGCCAATACATAAATATATATATATATATGTGTGTGTATCCATTTATATATGAATACAATGAGGGGAGTAACACAAGACATTTATGTCCCGTGCAAAACAGTTGTACTGCACTCGTGCCACTGACCCAAATACACACTGTTTGTAATGTATGATATTCCATTGCATGTGGTGTCGTGTGTGTATGTGTAAAAAAAAAAAAAAGGAGGAGAAGGAGGGGGTGGTGGGAGGGGAGGGGTGGGCAATCCTTCTCATTTTCTATTCATGCATGCACTCTTTCTCTAGTAATATAAAATACATATTTTTATTTAATATTTATCTTCTTCCTCTTCTTCCTCTTCTTCCTCTTCTTATTATTTATTACGGCAACAGTTTTATGTTCGTTTGGCTGAATGCACAACACCTACCACCTACCACCCACCCCCTTTCCTCCTCTTAGTTTGTCCTCATGCAACCCTCACTCCCTCCCACGCCCACACGTACACGCTAACTTTTCTCCCGTCCCCTCCCCTTTTTTTGGAAGAGGAGGAAGGTCGAGGGTGTTGGATGTCCCCACGTACGTTCGTTCCCAGCCCCCCGCAGTCACACCTGCCCTCGCCACAAACACAACCATACAAATGTCCATAATAATAACAACAAAAAAGAAACTGCCAAATATAAATGCACGGCAGGGGA
>NW_896091.1:0-837 GCF_000209065.1 Trypanosoma cruzi | reverse complement strand
AAAAGCCGGCGATCACCCAGCAGGCACATCAAGCCTCCTAAAACCAACCTGGAATAGACAAAAAAAGGGGGGGGGGGGCAATCATAGAAAACAAAGATCCGCCCCCCCAAACAGGAAAAGCATTAAAAAAAAACGCGATCCTATTTTTTGTCCTTACTGCCGGGGTTGGCCGCCGCAGGGAATAAAAAAGAGTAGGGCGGTGGCCCCGGACGAGAGATACATGACGACGTGTCGAATTATCCAAGTTGCAGCGGCTGCCCCGGACGAGAGATACATGACAACGAATCGATGTATCCACGCTGCGGCGACGGCCCCGTACGAGAGATATATGACGACGAATCGAAGTATTCACGCTGCGGCTGCGGCCCCGTACGAGAGATATATGACGACGAATCGAGGTATCCACGCTGCGGCGGCGCACCCTAAACATGTCGCTTTCGTTTTCCAGGGGACAACGCAAATGTGCTCGATTGTTCGAAGATCGAACTTAACACCTTACGTGAAAATGGGTCGCGCGACCACATTTTTTTTAGCTCAGTGGCAAAACAAGCTCACAATTTCATCCGGGGTGCGGGTTCGAGCCCCGAAGAAGCCTAAGTTTTTTTCCTTTTTTTTTTGGAATTCTTGTTTCTTATTGCTTTTTAAACTTCTGGTTTGCAGGACGGTGTGCGAGTTCTGCAATCGCACTGATTCCATCAGTTTCGTGGTGTGTGCGGCTGCGGCTGCGGTGGTGGCCGCGTGAGAGTGAGTGAGAGAGCGCCATGCACCGCCCGCACACACACTCGTCTTTCACCCACTCTCTGTGTGTGTCCCCTTGCATGGACTCTCGCCCTCACC
>NW_896090.1:0-837 GCF_000209065.1 Trypanosoma cruzi | reverse complement strand
AACGATAGACTAAGAAGGCTTTATTGATACCTGTGTGGGTTGGAGGATGCGGTCTGCGGTGGGTGCGTGTCCGCGCAGCCGGCACCGTGTGCGGCGCAGGGCCATTGCGACTGTGCGTGTGGCGCTGCTCGTTGTGTTGGCGCTGGTTGCGGCGGCGGCGTGGATGCCTGCTGTGCATGCGGTGGTGTTGCGACTGCGGGGCGGTACGGTGGACAGAGCCATCACGGTTGGCTGCGCTGTGGGCACGGTGCTGATGGACGGCGTGTCCATCACGAACGGCATGGCTGTGGTGTTCGACTTGGCAGCGATGCTTCCCGGCGCGCTGCGCATCGAATTGAGGAACTGCGTGTGCGACGGCGGTGCGCAGATCTACGTGCGGGGCTACAGCGGTGAGCCGGCGACTGACCGGAGCCTGGAGGTGAGCGTGAGCGGGCTGTCTGGGATCTACTGCTCGCTTGTGTTTGCGCACAACCTGCCGGCACACACGAACGTGACGGTCCGTGACTCGACGATTGTGACGCCGGGGCCGATGCGCTACTCGCAGCTGAGCGGGCTGACGGACGCGGTGGCGTCGCCGCTTGTGCTGCACGCGACGTCGCTGTTGCAGATGCAGCTGCGTGTGAGCAACACTGTGCTGAGGTCGTTGCAGGCGGGCGGCTCGGCGGTGTATTTTGGCGGCGGTGTGGACCTGCTGTCGAGCGCGGTGGTGCTTGACGGCGTGTTGCTGGAGGCGTCGGGAGGTCCGACCGCGTCCGCGATGCGTGTGGCGTCTTCGTCGTGTCTCAGTCTGCAGAGCCACTCGGTGTTCTCCGTGACGAACGTGTCGGTTGTGAGCAG
>NW_896089.1:0-837 GCF_000209065.1 Trypanosoma cruzi | reverse complement strand
ACTCCAAGTATCGTTGCCACTACTATTCCTGTCCTTCTTTTCTTCCCCCACCTCCTCCGTCTTCCGTGCCATGCCATCCCCACGCCACGTTCACCGCCCCACCCTCCGTCACATATGGTTTCGTCTGCACGAATGCGGGGTCAAACTGTTGAATCTGCGCCACGTTAGAGATGAGAATACTCTGTAACGCCAAAATTTTATCGTCTAATGCCCTTCGACGATTTTCATCCTCCTCGCGGCGCAACTTTTCTGCCTCCACCGCCTCAAGAGACTCCTTTTCCTTCTTGCGTACCTCATCCGCGCGGACCATCTCCTGCACCTCCCGGACACGGCTTTGATGAATGTAATAATAATACAAATTGTTTGTCTGATTCTTCTCTGCGTAGACCCACCGCTGCAGCTTGGCAATCTTCAGCACCAGGCGAAGATGCTTTGCGGAGTCGAGAGGGACGTCATCGTGCTCCTTGCACACGGACCATAGATCTACAAGCCGTATGGGTTGGTGGAAGAAAAGAAGTTTCATGACGTAATTACGCGGTATCTCGCCCAGGTCACGAGGAATCGCCTTGATGTTATTCTGCACAAGGGGCTTTTTAAAAAGCTCGCGAATATTTGAGTTGAAGGCACGGTGATTGGCGCACCGCAGCATGGTCACCTCACTGCGGTAAGGGATGGTGAGGCGGTACTCTTTGCCTGGCCGCAACCCATGCGGGCCTTTGGGGCGATTCATAAGACAAAATGACCGGCGCAACATGACGTGGGACGCGTTTCCTGCAGCCACCACAGTCCTAAAAGAGGAGTGAGAAGACCCCCTGCACAGAGAGAAGGGAGAGAGAG
>NW_896087.1:0-837 GCF_000209065.1 Trypanosoma cruzi | reverse complement strand
ACGACAGTTTCGTCATGTGCGTTCGTGGCAAAAATATTGTGCTTAATTCCTTCCGCGTGGTAAAAACCCCACGGTAGAATCACTTCACCCTCACATCCCCGTTGAATCCACTCCACGCACCGCAATTGGGCCGCCCTCGCCACTTTTCGCTCCCGACTTTGGCGCACTGCCGGGTTTGCTCCAAGATGGCTGAAGGGAAAAAAGGTGCCACCGCTGCCGTTGCCTTCTTCCGCCAGGATCGCCTTTACTTCACTCATGTTGAGATCCGCGCCGTTGCGGAGGTACGAGCCAACAAGGGCCGCCATCTTCGGCTTGAGGTAACACTCCTGCAGCCGCACTGTTGCCTGCTGCTTCAAGAGGACCTCGTAATTGACGGCAAGTTCCTCGCAGATGGTTTTTACCGTCTCATCATCGTAGAGGGTGTTTTGATCTGCCTTTTGCAGCATTGCCGCCTTCAGCTCCTCATTGCGTGCGATGCTGAAGTACTCCCCCATCTGCTGTGCCTCGCTCTCCTCTGTATCGCATATGCCCTCCAGCAGAATGACGACATTCTCCCGCTCCTGCACTGCCCGCACCATGTAATCTAGCACCTTGTCGTAAAACTCCACGGATGCCACGTGGAGGGTCGGGATGAGTGTGATGAACGGCGTCGATTTGATGGGCGATGGTGCAGGCGGATTCTTTGGAAGGGCCCTCGCCAAAAGACGCGACCAGCAGCTCCCAGTGATGGTGAGCTCATCAATCGGAGAGCGCAGCAGTCGCACACGACGGAGCATCCCCTCTTCTTCTACCTCCCTCCCTCTCTCCTTTTTCTTTCTTCCGTCCTCCTCTCCACGT
>NW_896086.1:0-837 GCF_000209065.1 Trypanosoma cruzi | reverse complement strand
CGTGTGCTGCAGCGGCCGCTCGAAATCGATCAGCCGAGTGCAGCACCCTTCTGGGCAAGAGCTCGCGAAATTCCTCCAAGCAGCGGATAGTTCAGGGTTGTTTGGTGTCCAGTGTGTGAACACGCAAACAGATATTGACAGAGAGTGTCTCTGACTCCCACCATTCACAATCGGAAACAAAAATTTGGACCACAACGTGTGCTGCAGCAGCCGCTCGAAATCGATCAGCCGAGTGCAGCACCCTTGTGGGCAAGAGCTCGCGAAATTCCTCCAAGCAGCGGATAGTTCAGGGTTGTTTGGTGTCCAGTGTGTGAACACGCAAACAGATATTGACGGAGAGTGCCTCTGACTCCCACCATTCACAATCGGAAACAAAAATTTGGACCACAACGTGTGCTGCAGCAGCCGCTCGAAATCGATCAGCCGAGTGCAGCACCCGTGTGGGCAAGAGCTCGCGAAATTCCTCCAAGCAGCGGATAGTTCAGGGTTCCTTGGTGTCCAGTGTGTGAACACGCAAACAGATATTGACAGAGAGTGCCTCTGACTCCCACCATTCACAATCGGAAACAAAAATTTGGACCACAACGTGTGATGCAGCGGCCGCTCGAAATCGATCAGCCGAGTGCAGCACCCGTGTGGGCAAGAGCTCGCGAAATTCCTCCAAGCAGCGGATAGTTCAGGGTTGTTTGGTGTCCAGTGTGTGAACACGCAAACAGATATTGACGGAGAGTGCCTCTGACTCCCACCATTCACAATCGGAAACAAAATTTGGACCACAACGTGTGCTGCAGCAGCCGCTCGAAATCGATCAGCCGAGTGCAGCACCCGTGTGGGCAA
>NW_896085.1:0-837 GCF_000209065.1 Trypanosoma cruzi | reverse complement strand
TTTTTTTCTTTTTTCTTTATGTGTGCAGTTGTGCAGGGATAGGAAACAGTGAACCGTTCCGCATGTCGCTTCCTGCTAGAGCCACTCAGTCGCAGCCTGCGGACGTCACATTTGAGTCGCATCAAAGCGGCATTCAGCGCGTGATGATGTGCCCCATCGAATTTGGCACGTGTACTGGGATCCAAACGGAACAGCTTGGGAAAAACGCGGGAATTGGGCTTAAACAGCAAAACGTTTGTCTGCGACACCTTTACACGGGCGAGGTAGTTCGTGCCGACAGTAACCACAACTGTGGGAACAGTAGCAATGTCTTTATCCCCCACGGGGTCGGTAAATTAGTCTGTTTTTTCTACGCCAAGGGTGGCACCGTTGGTTTTGCAGGGAAGCCTGGTTCTCCGGTGGGTTTACCGCACACAGTGGTGATTAGTGAGTATGGGGAGGTGGAAGAATTGCGGGATGCCATTTTGCTCACCTTTTCCATGTACACAGGTTCATTCAGCTACGGCAGGCGACAGGGAAAGGGACGGCTGACGGTGTATCCCCATTATTTTATAGACTGTCTTTGGGACAACGATGCACCGCTTTTGGACCGCACGCCGTGTGTCCTTTGCTTTTTCTCCAAGTATAGCATGTCGCCAACGGATGAAAAGAGTCAAATGAAGCCAACGCGAGTGGGTGGGAATTCCGGAAAAGATATGGCTGCAAATGTAAAAACCCAATACATTGGTATGATCTCTTTGATTTCATCTGGGTTGACGCCGCATCGAGGAACCTTTGCGGGCCTTGCCTGGGCAGAGCAGGCACGTTTTGTTCCAGATGGAATTGGGGAAATATTAT
>NW_896084.1:0-837 GCF_000209065.1 Trypanosoma cruzi | reverse complement strand
AAAAACATAAACAAAAAGACAAACCAAAGAGTGAAACAAAAAAAAAAAAAAAAAACGAACGATCGAGACAAATAATAATAACCCACTAAATACCCATATGCAAGACCCAGAGTGTGAGCTGTGTGGATGCGCATGGGCTGCGGTGTTTGCCGTGTGCACGCCCGCATGCGGGTGATTCCTCTTGACACCAAGTGCCACCCTGCTACAATTTGCTCCCCAACATACACACACAGACAGACACACAAAGAGGGCTCTCATCCCCAGAGCAGCGCTGCCACGGCAGCAGCGAGAAAAGCACCGGCGGCCACCCAAGGCTGCGCGACGGCGCCGGCAGCGTCAATGGACCCCGATTCATTCGTCTCATTCTCCTGTGCGGCCACAACCAGCTGGAGGCACAGCAGGGCGCACACAACGAGGGCCACGGCGAAGCGGTTGAGACGGGTGGCGGACATGGTATCCTTGCGAATTATTGCAATGGTTGCTTTTGCTGATCTTGCCTGCGTTTTCTTCCGCAGCCCAGAGAGTGCAAGTAAACAGGAGAAGCGGGGAGGAGTGAGGTGTCGGCACACACAGGATCCCGTCACAGAGCGAGCACAACACAACAAGACGCAAGCACACACAGGGAAAAGAAGCAACACTGCTCAAAACCGCCAAGGGTACCGGTGCACAAGCGCCTTTGTACCCCACAGGGTGGCTGCTGTAAGGATCCCTCCGCCAACAGCACGCCCAAAGAAACAATTCGTATTCACATAAGAACAATAACAGCCAAAAAATAAAATAAAATATATACCAAAAAACATAAACAAAAAGACAAACCAAAGAGGAAACAAAAAAAAA
>NW_896083.1:0-837 GCF_000209065.1 Trypanosoma cruzi | reverse complement strand
GTCAGGCAGGACGGCAGCGGTGCGTGTCGTGCAAAAGAGAGCACCCAACGGGGCCTTGCATGGGTGTGCATGCAATATATACAATGGGCACATTATGTGTGTGCTTCGTGGGATGAGGTGAGGGCGAGAGTCCATGCAAGGGGACACACACAGAGAGTGGGTGAAAGACGAGTGTGTGTGCGGGCGGTGCATGGCGCTCTCTCACTCACTCTCACGCGGCCACCACCGCAGCCGCAGCCGCACACACCACGAAACTGATGGAATCAGTGCGATTGCAGAACTCGCATACCGTCCTGCAAACCAGAAGTTTAAAAAGCAATAAGAAACAAGAATTCCAAAAAAAAAAGGAAAAAAACTTAGGCTTCTTCGGGGCTCGAACCCGCACCCCGGATGAAATTGTGAGCTTGTTTTGCCACTGAGCTAAAAAAAATGTGGTCGCGCGACCCATTTTCACGTAAGGTGTTAAGTTCGATCTTCGAACAATCGAGCACATTTGCGTTGTCCCCTGGAAAACGAAAGCGACATGTTTAGGGTGCGCCGCCGCAGCGTGGATACCTCGATTCGTCGTCATATATCTCTCGTACGGGGCCGCAGCCGCAGCGTGAATACTTCGATTCGTCGTCATGTATCTCTCGTTCGGGGCGGACCGCCGCAACTTGGATAATTCGACACGTCGTCATGTATCTCTCGTCCGGGGCCACTGCCCTACTCTTTTTTATTCCCTGCGGCGGCCAACCCCGGCAGTAAGGACAAAAAATAGGATCGCGTTTTTTTTAATGCTTTTCCTGTTTGGGGGGGCGGATCTTTGTTTTCTATGATTGCCCCCCCCCCCCTTTT
>NW_896082.1:0-837 GCF_000209065.1 Trypanosoma cruzi | reverse complement strand
GGTGCGCGCCACCGCAAGCACGCAGTGGCGCAGCGTCACGTTCAGAGCGTCAGCGAACGCATCCATCGAGCGCAGGTCCACCGCCACAGTGATCGACCCGCTAAACACCACCGAGTCGAAGCACGCCGTCGCACGCCCGCCTCCAACCGTCACGGACTCCGTCAGCGTCACGCCACTCACGCAGCCCTCCGCGCCGCCACCACCGCCGCCGGACCTCGCAGGCGGCACGTCGAACGGCAGGCACGCCTCGCCCACGCCGCCGGCACGGCAGCTGCACACACAGTCAGAGAACGACGCCGTCAGCGCATCAAAGCATGCCAGCGCTGCCGCACAGCCGTCGCACGGCACCACGCTCACGGAAAACATGCCGGCCGAACGGTAGTCGTCGCTGCTCTGCAGCACCCGGCCGCCGGCACGGTTGCACTGCACCGACACGGCCCCGCTCGTGATCGTCAGCCCGGAGACAAGCGTAGCGCCGGTGGCAGCGCAGCGCGCAATCGACACGGTGCCGCCGCTCAGCGTCACCCCCGACAGCGACGCCACAGACGACGCCTCGCCCACCGCCCACACGTCGCGCAGCTCCAGCCACCCGCCGCCACCGACCGTCCCACCGTCGCAGCGCACCAGCGAGGACGCGACAGACCCCTCGACGCCCGCGAAGCGCAGCACCGAATCAACCACCGCGAGGCGCTCTCCGAGCACAATGCCGCCGCCGCTGCTCACAACCGACACGTTCGTCACGGAGAACACCGAGTGGCTCTGCAGACTGAGACACGACGAAGACGCCACACGCATCGCGGACGCGGTCGAACCTCCCGACGCCTCCAGCAACACGCC
>NW_896081.1:0-837 GCF_000209065.1 Trypanosoma cruzi | reverse complement strand
TGTCTGTTTGCGTGTTCACACACCTGGACACCAAACAACCCTGAACTATCCGCTGCTTGGAGGAATTTCGCGAGATCTTGCCCACAGTGGTGCTGCAGTCGGCGGATCGTTTTCGAGCGGCTGCTGCACCACATGCTGTGGTCTAAATTTTTGTTGCGAATTATGAATGGTGGTGGTCAGAGACACTCTCTTTCAATGTCTGTTTGCGTGTTCACACTCCGGACACCAAACAACCCTGAATTATCCGCTGCTTGGAGGAATTTCGCGAGATCTTGCCCACAGTGGTGCTGCAGTCGGCGGATCGTTTTCGAGCGGCTGCTGCACCACATGCTGTGGTCTAAATTTTTGTTGCGAATTATGAATGGTGGTGGTCAGAGACACTCTCTTTCAATGTCTGTTTGCGTGTTCACACTCCGGACACCAAACAACCCTGAATTATCCGCTGCTTGGAGGAATTTCGCGAGATCTTGCCCACAGTGGTGCTGCAGTCGGCGGATCGTTTTCGAGCGGCTGCTGCACCACATGCTGTGGTCTAAATTTTTGTTTCGAATTATGGATGGTGGGAGTCTGAGACACTCTCTTTCAATGTCTGTTTGCGTGTTCACACACTGGACACCAAACAACCCTGAACTATCCGCTGCTTGGAGGAATTTCGCGAGATCTTGCCCACAGTGGTGCTGCAGTCGGCGGATCGTTTTCGAGCGGCTGCTGCACCACATGCTGTGGTCTAAATTTTTGTTGCGAATTATGAATGGTGGTGGTCAGAGACACTCTCTTTCAATGTCTGTTTGCGTGTTCACACTCCGGACACCAAACAACCCTGAATTATCCGCTGCT
>NW_896080.1:0-837 GCF_000209065.1 Trypanosoma cruzi | reverse complement strand
TTAGACCACAACATGTGATGCAGCAGCCGCTCGAAAACGATCAGCCGAGTGCAGCACCTGTGTGGGCAAGAGCTCGCGAAATTCCTCCAAGCAGCGGATAATTCAGGGTTGTTTGGTGTCCAGTGTGTGAACACGCAAACAGATATTGACAGAGAGTGCCTCTGACTCCCACCATACACAATCGGAAACAAAAATTTAGACCACAACGTGTGATGCAGCGGCCGCTCGAAAACGATCAGCCGAGTGCAGCACCCGTGTGGGCAAGAGCTCGCGAAATTCCCCCAAGCAGCGGATAATTCAGGGTTGTTTGGTGTCCAGTGTGTGAACACGCAAACAGATATTGACAGAGAGTGCCTCTGACCCCCACCATTCATAATTGGAAACAAAAATTTAGACCACAACGTGTGATGTAGCAGCCGCTCGAAAACGATCAGCCGAGTGCAGCACCCGTGTGGGCAAGAGCTCGCGAAATTCCTCCAAGCAGCGGATAATTCAGGGTTGTTTGGTGTCCAGTGTGTGAACACGCAAACAGATATTGACAGAGAGTGCCTCTGACTCCCACCATACACAATCGGAAACAAAAATTTAGACCACAACGTGTGATGTAGCAGCCGCTCGAAAACGATCAGCCGAGTGCAGCACCCGTGTGGGCAAGAGCTCGCGAAATTCCTCCAAGCAGCGGATAATTCAGGGTTGTTTGGTGTCCAGTGTGTGAACACGCAAACAGATATTGACAGAGAGTGCCTCTGACTCCCACCATACACAATCGGAAACAAAAATTTAGACCACAACGTGTGATGCAGCGGCCGCTCGAAAACGATCAGCCGAGTGCAGCAC
>NW_896079.1:0-837 GCF_000209065.1 Trypanosoma cruzi | reverse complement strand
TGAAAAACGGACGATGAGTTTATTTGTTTTTTTGTGCCTGCGATGCGTGGCTTAACGGACATTTGCATGCTGGGGGAATGAGTCTCTGCGCAACCGCGTGGTGGCGAGGTGGTCTGGAGGGAGGGGACGAGTCCCAGCACCGCATGCGCCCACGTGCGTCTTCTGATGCGGGCAGGCGATGGGAATTCGCCGTGACCCAATGGGTGCGGCGGTGTTCGTGACTGCTGAGCTGAGGGCGGGGACGAGGACCCTCGATGCGGCGTTCCACGCAGACAGGCCTCTCCTGCGCTTTATTAGTATTTGTTTTGTGCGTACTATTTTATTTGTTAAATGAAATATTTTTTAGATTTTTTGTAAGTCTCAATTATATATTTATATATGTGTGTGTTTTTGTGGGCGCACTTTTTTCCTTTGTTGTTATCTTTATTTTCTCTGTGCTGTTTTTGGTTGTTGGCCACTTTTCGTGTGGTTGTTGGTTGTGTGCGGTCGCTTTGCGGTGTCGGTAGTCGCTGTTGTTGAGGGCTTTTAATTTCTTTTTTGTTTTATTTGTGTTGTTTGGACACCTGGAGCTGTGCGCACGGCACTTTTTTGTGTTTCTAGTGACAACACCGAGCGGATTGGCAATCCGTGTTTTTTGAATTTTTTATTGATCCCTTTTGTGCTCTGTAATTTTGACGCCTCCTGCTGCTTTTGCTTCTAGTTGTGGAGTGCGCTCGGCGCCACCCTGCTTGTTTGCCGTTTGGGTGAGGGTATATTTTTTCCACGGCCCCTTTTGCTGCTTCGAAGTGCAAGGAACGAATAAAGCAACGAGAGGTGAAATATAGTTGAGGAATAGGT
>NW_896078.1:0-836 GCF_000209065.1 Trypanosoma cruzi | reverse complement strand
GCGGTGCATGGCGCTCTCTCACTCACTCTCACGCGGCCACCACCGCAGCCGCAGCCGCACACACCACGAAACTGATGGAATCAGTGCGATTGCAGAACTCGCACACCGTCCTGCAAACCAGAAGTTTAAAAAGCAATAAGAAACAAGAATTCCAAAAAAAAAAAGGAAAAAAACTTAGGCTTCTTCGGGGCTCGAACCCGCACCCCGGATGAAATTGTGAGCTTGTTTTGCCACTGAGCTAAAAAAAATGTGGTCGCGCGACCCATTTTCACGTAAGGTGTTAAGTTCGATCTTCGAACAATCGAGCACATTTGCGTTGTCCCCTGGAAAACGAAAGCGACATGTTTAGGGTGCGCCGCCGCAGCGTGGATACCTCGATTCGTCGTCATATATCTCTCGTACGGGGCCGCAGCCGCAGCGTGAATACTTCGATTCGTCGTCATATATCTCTCGTACGGGGCCGTCGCCGCAGCGTGGATACATCGATTCGTTGTCATGTATCTCTCGTTCGGGGCGGACCGCCGCAACTTGGATAATTCGACACGTCGTCATGTATCTCTCGTCCGGGGCAGCCGCTGCAACTTGGATAATTCGACACGTCGTCATGTATCTCTCGTCCGGGGCCACCGCCCTACTCTTTTTTATTCCCTGCGGCGGCCAACCCCGGCAGTAAGGACAAAAAATAGGATCGCGTTTTTTTTTAATGCTTTTCCTGTTTGGGGGGGCGGATCTTTGTTTTCTATGATTGCCCCCCCCCCCCTTTTTTTGTCTATTCCAGGTTGGTTTTAGGAGGCTTGATGTGCCTGCTGGGTGATCGCCGGCTTTTTTATTGGTGA
>NW_896077.1:0-836 GCF_000209065.1 Trypanosoma cruzi | reverse complement strand
AAACGATCAGCCGAGTGCAGCACCCTTGTGGGCAAGAGCTCGCGAAATTCCTCCAAGCAGCGGATAATTCAGGGTTGTTTGGTGTCCAGTGTGTGAACACGCAAACAGATAGTGACAGAGAGTGCCTCTGACTCCCACCATTCACAATCGGAAACAAAAATTTGGACCACAACGTGTGATGCAGCGGCCGCTCGAAAACGATCAGCCGAGTGCAGCACCCGTGTGGGCAAGAGCTCGCGAAATTCCTCCAAGCAGCGGATAGTTCAGGGTTGTTTGGTGTCCAGTGTGTGAACACGCAAACAGATAGTGACAAAGAGTGCCTCTGACTCCCACCATTCATAATCGGAAACAAAAATTTAGACCACAACGTGTGATGCAGCGACCGCTCGTAAACGATCAGCCGAGTGCAGCACCCTTGTGGGCAAGAGCTCGCGAAATTCCTCCAAGCAGCGGATAGTTCAGGGTTGTTTGGTGTCCAGTGTGTGAACACGCAAACAGATATTGACAGAGAGTGCCTCTGACTCCCACCATTCACAATCGGAAACAAAAATTTGGACCACAACGTGTGATGCAGCGGCCGCTCGAAAACGATCAGCCGAGTGCAGCACCCGTGTGGGCAAGAGCTCGCGAAATTCCTCCAAGCAGCGGATAGTTCAGGGTTGTTTGGTGTCCAGTGCGTGAACACGCAAACAGATATTGACAGAGAGTGCCTCTGACTCCCACCATTCACAATCGGAAACAAAAATTTGGACCACAACGTGTGATGCAGCGGCCGCTCGAAAAGGATCAGCCGAGTGCAGCACCCGTGTGGGCAAGAGCTCGCGAAATCCTCCAAG
>NW_896076.1:0-836 GCF_000209065.1 Trypanosoma cruzi | reverse complement strand
GTGCAGTGGCGGCGCGGCCTCCCTCTCAGCATCCTCCGCAGACTCAGTCAGCTCCCTCTCCGTGTCCGCAGGGACAATGTCCTCCGTGCTGTGCAGTGGCGGCGCGGCCTCCCTCTCAGCATCCTCCGCAGGCTCAGTCAGCTCCCTCTCCGTGTCCGCAGGGACAATGTCCTCCGTGCTGTGCAGCGGCGGCGCGGCCTCCCTCTCAGCATCCTCCGCAGGCTCAGTCAGCTCCCTCTCCGTGTCCGCAGGGACAATGTCCTCCGTGCTGTGCAGCGGCGGCGCGGCCTCCCTCTCAGCATCCTCCGCAGGCTCACTCAGCTCCCTCTCCGTGTCCGCAGGGACAATATCCTCCGTGCTGTGCAGTGGCGGCGCGGCCTCCCTCTCAGCATCCTCCGCAGGCTCACTCAGCTCCCTCTCCGTGTCCGCAGGGACAATGTCCTCCGTGCTGTGCAGCGGCGGCGCGGCCTCCCTCTCAGCATCCTCCGCAGGCTCACTCAGCTCCCTCTCCGTGTCCGCAGGGACAATGTCCTCCGTGCTGTGCAGCGGCGGCGCGGCCTCCCTCTCAGCATCCTCCGCAGGCTCAGTCAGCTCCCTCTCCGTGTCCGCAGGGACAATGTCCTCCGTGCTGTGCAGCGGCGGCGCGGCCTCCTTCTCTCCATCCTCCGCAGGCTCACTCAGCTCCCTCTCCGTGTCCGCAGGGACAATGTCCTCCGTGCTGTGCAGCGGCGGCGCGGCCTCCCTCTCAGCATCCTCCGCAGGCTCACTCAGCTCCCTCTCCGTGTCCGCAGGGACAATGTCCTCCGTGCTGTGCAGGGCGGCGCGGCCTCCTCTCT
>NW_896075.1:0-836 GCF_000209065.1 Trypanosoma cruzi | reverse complement strand
GTGTGTGTGTGTGTGTGTGTGATGATATGAGTAATTTGCGTGTGTGCTATCTGCTTCTCTCTGCCGTTGCTTTCTTCAGACTCTCTGTGGGCGCACAGCTGCTCCGCAAGTATAGGCGCTGCCAAACACACAAGCACATGCACACACACATGCCGTGTTTAAAACGCTGAGAATGCACGCACGCACAGGATTGTGGCTGCGGAGGCCCTCGCGAGGGGGGAAAAGCCTGCATTTTGTTTTTTTTTGACATGTTGCTCGGTGTGTGCTGACGCGTGACGAATAACAACACGCCCCAATAAGCAGAAAAGAAGTAAAACAAAATGGCGCTGAGCGGCACACAGGTAAGCCAAAAATACGCAATCACCAATAAAAAAGCCGGCGATCACCCAGCAGGCACATCAAGCCTCCTAAAAACCAACCTGGAACAGACAAAAAAAAAGAGACAATCATAGAAAACAAAGATCCCCGCCCCCAAACAGGAAAAACATTAAAGAAAACGCGATTCTTTTTTTTGTCCTTACTGCCGGGGTTGGCCGCTGCAAGAAATAAAAAATGGTAGGGCGGTGGCCCCGGACGTTGGATACAACACGACGTGTCGAATTATCCAAGTTTGCAGCGGCTGCCCCGGACGTTGGATACAACACGACGTGTCGAATTATCCAAGTTGCAGCGGCCGCCCCGGACGTTGGATACAACACGACGAATCGTAGTAACCACGCTGCGGCTGCGGCCCCGTACGAGAGATATATGACGAACTTATCGTAGTAACCACGCTGCGGCGGCGCACCCTAAACATGTCGTTTTCGTTTTCCAGAGGACAACGCAAATGTGCTCGA
>NW_896074.1:0-836 GCF_000209065.1 Trypanosoma cruzi | reverse complement strand
CACCAAACACAAAGACAACACACAGGGAAGGGGCAGGAGGAGCAGTGAGCGGACAGCACGCGACACGAGAAATCGCACCAAAACAACACGGTAAGAAGAATGGGCACAAAGGACAGACCACCACAAACACGCCCTTCAGGTTCTCTATAGTGCTTTTCCACAGCACCGTCGCGAATGCACACACGGAAGAAGGGCTGCTGCAGCCCCCAGCACTGGGGATGAGAAACAAAAACAAACAAAAATAAAAACGAAACAAGAGTTCTAGTAATGGAAAAACGGGCATGACGTCGTCTCCACCGGTGACAAGTTCATATCGTTATCTACCAGGTGCGCCAGCGACACGGATCGCGAGAACGCACGGTTGAGCCAAAATAAATCCCTACTTCTTCGGCGCCTTCTTCACGGCTTTCTTGGGTGCCTTCTTTGCCGCATGCTTCTTGGCACTCTTGGTAACAGCCTTCTTGGCTGCTGCAGGCTTCTTCTTGGGGGCGGCCCTCTTCTTCGCAGCAGGCTTCTTCACGGCTGGTTTCCTAGCAGTCTTCTTGGCGGGAGTCTTCTTAGCCACTGCCTTCTTCGGCGCGGCCTTCTTCGGCGAGGCCTTCTTCGGCGAGGCCTTCTTGGGCGGAACGGCAGCGTCAGACATGTTTTGCGTTCTTAAATTCCTTTCGTGCACTCTCAGCAGGATCTTCACCAAACACAAAGACAACACACAGGGAACGGGCAGGAGGAGCAGTGAGCGGACAGCACGCGGCACGAGAAATCGCACCAAAACAACACGGTAAGAAGAATGGGCACAAAGGACAGACCACCACAAACACGCCCTTCAGGTTCTCTAT
>NW_896073.1:0-836 GCF_000209065.1 Trypanosoma cruzi | reverse complement strand
CAATAAAGCGACAAGAAAAAAAATACCAGTAAAAAAAAAGTTGGAATGCTTAACAAAATGCAGTGAGTAATGCTGGGAAGCTGCACATTTGTTGTTCCACAAAAAGTCGCAATTCCACCCTCCCCCACACCTCAGCAGAGGGCCGCAGCGCCCCACAGGCCCACAAGCAGAAGCAACAGCACCCGAGACGCACAGCCATGCACGGTGTTGCCACACCTTAGACCCACGGAAACCAACGCGGTGACACTCTCCAAATCAAAAGGGTCACTGCCCAAGGCCGGCGCTGCGTTAAGCTCCGATGGAACCTTTGTTTTCCCAGGCGTTGTGCTCGAATGAGCCGGTGCGGCACCAGCGCCATCCAACACGTTGCCATTGTGGTGAGCAGTTGCTGGGTCTGCGCCGGGCTCAGGAGCGGCTGTGGCAACATCCGCGGGCGTCATGTCAGTGATGCTGAATGAATCGGGGCCGCTGTTCGTGCCCACAGCAGTGCAGGCATGCGTTTCCCCTTCAGGGTCGTCGTGTTGTTTGTCGCCGGCGAGCGTGTTGGCGGTGGACGGCTCTTTGTGCACACTCTCAAAAAAAAAATCACGTGAAATGCTGCGCTGGGGCCAACCGTCGGTGTATCCGTTATGCGAAGAGCCTTCACTCGCCTTGCCCGCCTGCCCCATCATCAATGCTGCCGCGTTGGAGGGCAAGTGCTCCCGGCCACCTTCAGGGCGACCCCCGCTGACAGGTATCTTGCTTTCAAGTACTTCCTGACGACTGAACACGCTCGGTGTCGAAGACAATGCAGGCGCCAATACACCACTGCTGGGTGCCTCTTCTTTCATTTCCCC
>NW_896072.1:0-836 GCF_000209065.1 Trypanosoma cruzi | reverse complement strand
GGGTGCTGCACTCGGCTGATCGTTTTCGAGCGGCTGCTGCATCACACGTTGTCCAAATTTTTGTTTTCGATTGTGAATGGTGGGAGTCAGAGGCACTCTCTGTCAATATCTGTTTGCGTGTTCACACACTGGACACCAAACAACCCTGAACTATCCGCTGCTTGGAGGAATTTCGCGAGCTCTTGCCCACACGGGTGCTGCACTCGGCTGATCGTTTTCGAGCGGCCGCTGCATCACACGTTGTGGTCCAAATTTTTGTTTCCGATTGTGAATGGTGGGAGTCAGAGGCACTCTCTGTCAATATCTGTTTGCGTGTTCATACACTGGACACCAAACAACCATGAATTATCCGCTGCTTGGAGGAATTTCGCGAGCTCTTGCCCACACGGGTGCTGCACTCGGCTGATCGTTTTCGAGCGGCCGCTGCATCACACGTTGTGGTCCAAATTTTTGTTTCCGATTGTGAATGGTGGGAGTCAGAGGCACTCTCTGTCAATATCTGTTTGCGTGTTCACACACTGGACAACAAACAACCCTGAATTATCCGCTGCTTGGAGGAATTTCGCGAGCTCTTGCCCACACGGGTGCTGCACTCGGCTGATCGTTTTCGAGCGGCCGCTGCATCACACGTTGTGGTCCAAATTTTTGTTTCCGATTGTGAATGGTGGGAGTCAGAGGCACTCTCTGTCAATATCTGTTTGCGTGTTCACACACTGGACACCAAAAAACCCTGAACTATCCGCTGCTTGGAGGAATTTCGCGAGCTCTTGCCCACACGGGTGCTGCACTCGGCTGATCGTTTTCGAGCGGCTGCTGCATCACACGTTGTGGTCCAA
>NW_896071.1:0-836 GCF_000209065.1 Trypanosoma cruzi | reverse complement strand
CACACGGGTGCTGCACTCGGCTAATCGTTTTCGAGCGGTCGCTGCATCACACGTTGTGGTCTAAATTTTTGTTTCCAATTATGAATGGTGGGAGTCAGAGACACTCTCTGTCAATATCTGTTTGCGTGTTCACACACTGGACACCAAACAACCCTGAATTGTCGGCTGCTTGGAGGAATTTCGCGAGCTCTTGCCCACACGGGTGCTGCAGTCGGCTGATCGTTTTCGAGCGGCTGCTGCATCACACGTTGTGGTCTAAATTTTTGTTTCCGATTGTGAATGGTGGGAGTCAGAGACACTCCCTGTCAATATCTGTTTGCGTGTTCATGCACTGGACACCAAACAACCCTGAACTATCCGCTGCTTGGAGGAATTCCGCGAGCTGTTGCCCACACGGGTGCTGCAGTCGGCTGATCGTTTTCGAGCGGCTGCTGCATCACACGTTGTGGTCTGAATTTTTGTTTCCGATTATGAATGGTGGGAGTCAGAGACACTCTCTGTCAATATCTGTTTGCGTGTTCATGCACTGGACACCAAACAACCCTGAACTATCCGCTGCTTGGAGGAATTTCGCGAGCTGTTGCCCACACGGGTGCTGCACTCGGCTAATCGTTTTCGAGCGGTCGCTGCATCACACGTTGTGGTCTAAATTCTTGTTTCCGATTATGAATGGTGGGAGTCAGAGACACTCTCTGTCAATATCTGTTTGCGTGTTCACACACTGGACACCAAACAACCGTGAATTGTCGGCTGCTTGGAGGAATTTTGCGAGCTGTTGCCCACACGGGTGCTGCACTCGGCTAATCGTTTTCGAGCGGTCGCTGCATCACACGTTG
>NW_896070.1:0-836 GCF_000209065.1 Trypanosoma cruzi | reverse complement strand
GCACGTGTGGGCAAGAGCTCGCGAAATTCCTCCAAGCAGCCGACAATTCACGGTTGTTTGGTGTCCACGTGTGTGAACACGCAAACAGATATTGACAGAGAGTGTCTCTGACTCCCACCATTCATAATCGGAAACAAAAATTTAGACCACAACGTGTGATGCAGCGGCCGCTCGAAAACGATCAGCCGAGTGCAGCACCCGTGTGGGCAAGAGCTCGCGAAATTCCTCCAAGCAGCGGATAGTTCAGGGTTGTTTGGTGTCCAGTGCATGAACACGCAAACAGATATTGACAGAGAGTGTCTCTGACTCCCACCATTCATAATTGGAAACAAAAATTTAGACCACAACGTGTGATGCAGCAGCCGCTCGAAAACGATCAGCCGAGTGCAGCACCCTCGTGGGCAAGAGCTCGCGAAATTCCTCCAAGCAGCGGATAGTTCAGGGTTGTTTGGGGTCCAGTGTGTGAACACGCAAACAGACATTGACAGAGAGTGTCTCTGACCACCCCCATTCATAATTCGAAACAAAAATTTAGACCACAACGTGCGGTGCAGCGGCCGCTCGAAAACGATCCGGCGAGTGCAGCACCCCTGTGGGCAAGATCTCGCGACATTCCTCCAAGCAGGGGATGGTTCAGGGTTGTTTGGCGTCCAGTGTGTGAACACGCAAACAGACATTGAAAGAGAGTGTCTCTGACCACCACCATTCATAATTCGAAACAGAAATTTAGACCACAACGTGCGGTGCAGCGGCCGCTCGAAAACGATCCGGCGAGTGCAGCACCCCTGTGGGCAAGATCTCGCGAAATTCCTCCAAGCAGCGGATAGTTCAGGGTT
>NW_896069.1:0-836 GCF_000209065.1 Trypanosoma cruzi | reverse complement strand
CAGAAGAACTGCAGTACTCTTGAGTTGGTTCCAGGCCGTTCCACACTCTATTTCACTTCACTTGGATAGTATACTACGGCTATTGCGGGAAATACTCTTACCACACCACACAGCAGAGCGGGGTACGGTGATTATAGCCCTTCATATGCTATCGTACTTTATGGATGAAAGTACACGTGAGGAGTGGACTAAATTTGAACTTCTTTTGGAGCTTCTTGCGGGGCAGTTGCTGCTCCGTGACGGTGATGCTGAACGCCTGCATGCGGCCATTGGTACCCTACAAAAAGTGGTTCAATACTTTGTTGTTACGAAACCCTTTTACAACACATCACATCTACAGACGATTATTGGAAGTTTACACTCATTGTTACACCAAAAACCCTCGATTGGTTCTGAGTTATCGCTGTCAGTACTGAAGCTACTTGGCACCATCAGTTCCATCGAGCCCTACTACAATCAACGGGAAGATGGCCACGACACAGCTATGCTTCTTGGACGCCCCGAGTACAAACGCCGGTTGCCATCTCTATTTCATACCAATGTGGAGGCAGTGATTTTAGACAATCGGTCATGCGAAAAGCCGCGGACGCGATTTACAGAGAGTATGTGGCCCGATATCATTTTACGTGTACTCCTCCGAACCTTTTTTGAGGCACTTAACGGTGTGCTCACCTTTACGAATGAGGAGTTGGGGGCGTGTTTACAGGCAACCGTGGCCATTTTGCGTGAGATTGGGACCTTGAGGAGTTTGGAGCATTATATGCCTTCACTTCTGAGCGCTCTTGCGGGCTTATTCTCCCGTGATGGGGCGGATTCCCCGCTGCGTGTGTCAACGA
>NW_896068.1:0-836 GCF_000209065.1 Trypanosoma cruzi | reverse complement strand
AAAGCCGGCGATCACCCAGCAGGCACATCAAGCGTCCTCAAAACCAACCTGGAACAGACAAAAAAAAAGAGGCAATCATAGAAAACAAAGATCCCCGCCCCCAAACAGGAAAAACATTAAAGAAAACGCGATTCTTTTTTTTGTCCTTACTGCCGGGGTTGGCCGCCGCAAGAAATAAAAAATGGTAGGGCGGTGGCCCCGGACGCTAGATACAGCACGACGTGTCGAATTATCCAAGTTGCAGCGGCTGCCCCGGACGTTAGATACAGCACGACGTGTCGAATTATCCAAGTTGCAGCGGCTGCCCCGGACGTTAGATACGGGACGACGTGTCGAATTATCCAAGTTGCAGCGGCTGCCCCGGACGTTAGATACAGCACGACGTGTCGAATTATCCAAGCTGCAGCGGTGGCCTCGGGCGTTAGATATATGACGACTTACAGTAGTAACCACGCTGCGGCTGCGCATCCTAAACACGTCTTTTTCGTTTTCCAGGGGACAACGCAAATGTGCTCGATTGTTCGAAGATCGACATTAATACTTTACGTGAAAAGGAGTCGCGCGACCGCATTTTTTTAGCTCAGTGGCAAACACGCTCACAATGTCATCCGGGGACGCGGGTTCGATTCCCGCAGAAGCCTAAGTTTTTTCCATTTTTTTTTTTTTTGAATTCTTGTTTCATATTGCTTTTTAAACTTCTGGTTTGCAGGACGGTGTGCGAGTTCTGCAATCGCACTGATTCCATCTGTTTCGTGGTTTGTGCGGCTGCCGCTGCCGTGGTGGCCGCGTGAAAATGAGTGTGAAAGAGCATGCACGCCCGCATAACACACTTCCTT
>NW_896067.1:0-836 GCF_000209065.1 Trypanosoma cruzi | reverse complement strand
ATGAATGGTGGTGGTCAGAGGCACTCTCTTTCAATATCTGTTTGCGTGTTCACACACTGGACGCCAAACAACCCTGAACTATACGCTGCTTGGAGGAGTTTCGCGAGATCTTGCCCACAAGGGTGCTGCAGTCGGCAGATCGTTTTCGAGCGGCTGCTGCACCACACGTTGTGGTCTAAATTTTTGTTTCGAATTATGAATGGTGGTGGTCAGAGGCACTCTCTTTCAATGTCTGTTTGCGTGTTCACACACTGAACGCCAAACAACCCTGAACTATCCGCTGCTTGGAGGAGTTTCGCGAGATCTTGCCCACATGGGTGCTGCACTCGGCAGATCGTTTTCGAGCGGCTGCTGCACCACACGCTGTGGTCTAAATTTTTGTTTCGAATTATGAATGGTGGTGGTCAGAGACACTCTCTTTCAATGTCTGTTTGCGTGTTCACACACTGGACACCAAACAACCCTGAACTATCCGCTGCTTGGAGGAGTTTCGCGAGATCTTGCCCACATGGGTGCTGCACTCGGCAGATCGTTTTCGAGCGGCTGCTGCACCACACGCTGTGGTCTAAATTTTTGTTTCGAATTATGAATGGTGGTGGTCAGAGACACTCTCTTTCAATGTCTGTTTGCGTGTTCACACACTGGACGCCAAACAACCCGGAACTATCCGCTGCTTGGAGGAATTTCGCGAGATCTTGCCCACAAGGGTGCTGCAGTCGGCGGATCGTTTTCGAGCGGCCGCTGCACCACACGTTGTGGTCTAAATTTTTGTTTCGAATTATGAATGGTGGTGGTCAGAGGCACTCTCTTTCAATGTCTGTTTGCGGTTCACACAC
>NW_896066.1:0-836 GCF_000209065.1 Trypanosoma cruzi | reverse complement strand
AAAAACTCTGGCTGTGAAGGTGAAAGCGTGAACTTCTCGCACTGATGCCCGCCCCGTGTGCCGCGGCAGCGGAAGGGCGCCACACAATCACACAGCACCAGCAAAAAAAGAGCGGAGAGGGAAAGACAGGCAGCGTGCGTACAAGGGGTTGTTTGCGCAGGCGGGGGTGAGGCGGCGGCTGAACAGCGAAGAACAACACCGCGGCCCGAACAGATGCTCCCGGCCCAGGCTCCTCCCCGTCACCAAGCACGTTTATGGGGAAAAGAACAAATATACATATATATATATATATATATATATATATATATATAACAAAACAAAAACAGGAAATGGTGGTCCACTACAGTCACAGGAGAGCGTCCCGGTGCCCCGCTCATGCCGCGGCGAGGCACGTTTGCCGTCAATTCACCCACGCATGCACACTCTCACACCCTCACCGTGTCCTCTGCGTGACACACCATTCCTGGCGGAGAAGGCAGCCTCGGTGCCAGCCCCATCCTCTCCGCGTGCTGCAGCGCGTGGGCTGTGGCCATCGCCCAGCTCTGTCGGCCGTCTGGCAGCACAACCCAGCGCGCGTCACCCCTTCCCCTCAAAAACAAAAAAGCGCGCCGCACCTAAAAAATAGCACTCGGTGCAAGCACAAAAACAGTGACACACACACACACACAACTCTTTATACCTCTTATTCAAGACGCGCGGAAAACACAACGCCTGCATATCCCTTACAAACACACACTCACACACACAAAGTTATTATGATTTTACCAAAAAGGATTCTCCTCCTTTTTCTTCCTCTCCGCTACTCACAGCCACTTCCCGATCCCCGCCATAATCCC
>NW_896065.1:0-836 GCF_000209065.1 Trypanosoma cruzi | reverse complement strand
CCGGCCCGCCCTCGTCGCTCCCCGCCGCCACCGCACCGCGCAACGCTCCACCGCCCATCACGTACAGCACGGCACCGTTCAGCAGCGACACGTTCTGCACAACGATCCGCACGCCGTCTCGCGCCATCCACGGCACGTAGAGCACAGGACTCACGCCGTCCAGCACAACGTGGCGCAGCGCCACCTCGCTCGCGCCGGCAGGCACAACGAACACCGACCGCACCGTCACGCCCTCGCGGACGAACACACTCGACGCAGTGCCCACAGCGGGCGGCAGCGCGGGAGCTCCCACAGGCACGCACGCCTCGCCGTACCCGCCGCTGCCGCACAAGCACACGCACACACCGTTCCTCATGCTCGTCGACGCCGTCCCGGGCGCGTAGCAGTGCGTGTCCCTGTCGCAGTCGCCGCACCCAGCAACGTCGATGCGCCCAGCGTCGCCAAAACCAGCCGCTGCGTACTCCTCCGCCGTCGACAGGACACGTCCACCCGCGTCGTTGCACGCCACCCTCAAATGCGCCCCAGCCGCAAGCGACAGGCTCAGCGACAGCATCCGCGGCAGCAGCGCTCGGTTGCGCACAAAGCTCAGCGTGCTCCCAGCAGCGGTCACGGCGCCAGCGGCGTAGAGCATCTCCCTCGAGACACCGTCGTGCACGTTGCCCTTCGCCAGCAGCATCGACCCGCCGGCCAGGCTCACAGTCGAATAAAACGCCACCGCGTAGTCCTCCGTCGACGAAAATTCGCTCCGCACAAGCGCCACAGCGGAGTCCGACACGCTCACAGCCCCACGCACAGACACCGCGTGCTTGCAAAGCAGGAAGCCGCTGTCAACAAAC
>NW_896064.1:0-836 GCF_000209065.1 Trypanosoma cruzi | reverse complement strand
CGCCTCGCCGCTCTTCTTGCCCTTCGCCATCTTGCTGTGGTTGTTTAGCTGTGTGTTTGGTTGCTTGGTTGCTTGGTTCTGCGCGGTGTGTGAGGGCGAGGGGCAAAAAGAAAGGAAAAAAAGAAAAAAAGAGAGAGAAGGTGCAGCTGGACGCCCATGAGGACTGGTGATCACAGAGGGGAGCGTGCCTCACTGCAAACAGGCACACAGACACACACATATGTATATATATATATCTACGTGTGGCCATCAGCCGTGCGGCCCCAAGTATCTTGTTCCCTTCCTATCCCCGTTGCTAATCTATCTATAGTTGCGGGGGGCATGGCGTTGCCGCCAGTCCACCCGCCGCGACTGATGCCTCTAACATGTGGGTCCTCACGCGTAGCCGTACAGGATCTTGCCGCGCTTGCGCAGCGCGTTCACGACGTCCACGGCCGTGACGGTCTTCTTGCGGGAGTACTCCGTGTACGCCGTGGCGTCGCGCACGACGCCCTCCACGAACGACTTGATCACGCCACGCACCTCGTCGTAGATGACGCCGGAGATGCGCTTCACGCCGCCACGGCGCGCCAGGCGGCGGATGGACCCGCGGGTGATTCCACGGACGTTCTCGCGCAGGATCTTCTTCTGGCGCTTCTGCGTCCCCTTCGCCTCGCCGCTCTTCTTGCCCTTCGCCATCTTGCTGTGGTTGTTTAGCTGTGTGTTTGGTTGCTTGGTTGCTTGGTTCTGCGCGGTGTGTGAGGGCGAGGGGCAAAAAGAAAGGAAAAAAAGAAAAAAAGAGAAAGAAGGTGCAGCTGGACGCCCATGAGGACTGGTGATCACAGAGGGGAGCGTGC
>NW_896063.1:0-836 GCF_000209065.1 Trypanosoma cruzi | reverse complement strand
AACTGAAGGTTGCCGAACTGCATCCTACACGCGTTGGTAAGAAGCGTGACCCTTTGTTTTCGCCGATATAATTGTCGTAGAAAGATATATTTTCTTTAGCGCGTAGTACGGAGAAGCTGCTATGGCTAGTGCTCTCGATACATTAGCGGAGGACGTCCAAGAGACGTTAAAACGGCTTTCTAGGGCGACGGAAGCCGTCGTCATTGCTGACGCACTGTCAGAGAAGAAGGCCGCAGAAATGGCAGCGCGTCCAATCATGCGAGAGGCCCGTGGCAAAATAAGTATTCTGCGTGCTGAGGTGCGTCGAACGCAGGACCAGGTGACGCGGGCCCAGTACGAAAATGTATGCCGCGATGCGGATGAGTTGGTTCGTTCTTTGGATGCCGAGATGAAACGACAGATTTACCCACAGCGCCCCGCGACACGGGCCAAGACATACACGGAGCGGAAAGAGGAAGAGTTGTTGGGAGTTGGCGGGTCAGATGGGAAGGGCTTTAAGGACTCTGAACAAGTGCTTCAGGCAGCTGTAAATGTGCAGAATGACGCGTTACTTTCACTAGGGCGGGCGGAGCGACTGCAGCACATGACGGAGGAATCAGGACGTGAAACACACCAAACGCTGCACCGACAGACAACGGAGATTTATCAAATAGACGAAGAGCTTCAGAACCTGCAGGGGGGGCTTGATCGAGTGTCACGTGAAGTGAAGTGGTTCTATCGACAGTTGGCTGGTGATCGGTGTTTTGTTTCGCTTTTTGGCATATGTGTCGTGGCGCTGGCAGTGCTGGTTTTTGTGATGTTGTACAAGAAACGTCACAAGTGAGTGACGTTATATA
>NW_896062.1:0-836 GCF_000209065.1 Trypanosoma cruzi | reverse complement strand
CACCAAACAACCCTGAACTATCCGCTGCTTGGAGGAATTTCGCGAGCTCTTGCCCACACGGGTGCTGCACTCGGCTGATCGTTTTCGAGCGGCTGCTGCATCACACGTTGTGGTCCAAATTTTTGTTTCCGATTGTGAATGGTGGGAGCCAGAGGCACTCTCTGTCAATATCTGTTTGCGTGTTCACACACTGGACACCAAACAACCCTGAACTATCCGCTGCTTGGAGGAATTTCGCGAGCTCTTGCCCACACGGGTGCTGCGCTCGGCTGATCGTTTTCGAGCGGCTGCTGCATCACACGTTGTGGTCCAAATTTTTGTTTCCAATTGTGAATGGTGGGAGCCAGAGGCACTCTCTGTCAATATCTGTTTGCGTGTTCACACACTGGACACCAAACAACCCTGAACTATCCGCTGCTTGGAGGAATTTCGCGAGCTCTTGCCCACACGGGTGCTGCGCTCGGCTGATCGTTTTCGAGCGGCTGCTGCATCACACGTTGTGGTCCAAATTTTTGTTTCCGATTGTGAATGGTGGGAGTCAGAGGCACTCTCTGTCAATATCTGTTTGCGTGTTCACACACTGGACACCAAACAACCCTGAACTATCCGCTGCTTGGAGGAATTTCGCGAGCTGTTGCCCACACGGGTGCTGCACTCGGCTGATCGTTTTCGAGCGGCTGCTGCATCACACGTTGTGGTCCAAATTTTTGTTTCCAATTGTGAATGGTGGGAGCCAGAGGCACTCTCTGTCAATATCTGTTTGCGTGTTCACACACTGGACACCAAACAACCCTGAACTATCCGCTGCTGGAGGAATTTCGCGAGCTCTTGCCCAC
>NW_896061.1:0-836 GCF_000209065.1 Trypanosoma cruzi | reverse complement strand
AAATTCCTCCAAGCAGCGGATAGTTCAGGGTTGTTTGGTGTCCAGTGTGTGAACACGCAAACAGATATTGACAGAGAGTGTCTCTGACTCCCACCATTCACAATTGGGAAACAAAAATTTGGACCACAACGTGTGATGCAGCAGCCGCTCGAAAACGATCAGCCGAGTGCAGCACCCGTGTGGGCAAGAGCTCGCGAAATTCCTCCAAGCAGCGGATAGTTCAGGGTTGTTTGGTGTCCAGTGTGTGAACACGCAAACAGATATTGACAGAGAGTGTCTCTGACTCCCACCATTCACAATCGGAAACAAAAATTTGGACCACAAAGTGTGATGCAGCAGCCGCTCGAAAACGATCAGCCGAGTGCAGCACCCTTGTGGGCAAGAGCTCGCGAAATTCCTCCAAGCAGCGGATAGTTCAGGGTTGTTTGGTGTCCAGTGTGTGAACACGCAAACAGATATTGACAGAGAGTGTCTCTGACTCCCACCATTCATAATTGGAAACAAAAATTTGGACCACAACGTGTGATGCAGCAGCCGCTCGAAAACGATCAGCCGAGTGCAGCACCCGTGTGGGCAAGAGCTCGCGAAATTCCTCCAAGCAGCGGATAGTTCAGGGTTGTTTGGTGTCCAGTGTGTGAACACGCAAACAGATATTGAGAGAGTGCCTCTGACTCCCACCATTCACAATCGGAAACAAAAATTTGGACCACAAAGTGTGATGCAGCAGCCGCTCGAAAACGATCAGCCGAGTGCAGCACCCGTGTGGGCAAGAGCTCGCGAAATTCCTCCAAGCAGCGGATAGTTCAGGGTTGTTTGATGTCCAGTGTGTGAACACG
>NW_896060.1:0-836 GCF_000209065.1 Trypanosoma cruzi | reverse complement strand
TCCACTAGGCTTAAATATGCGGTGTTAAAGGGAAGGTTCGCGTGGATAAAATGAAGCTGAATGATTTTCTTGCGATGGAATTGGACGGCAGGGGCACTTTGCGCGACAATCGGGATGTCTTGCTGGAGGAGTTTTTCAAGAACCCCAAGAAGTATATTTGCGATGCGGGAGTATTGGGCGGAATGCAGGCATCCGATCGTTACACGAGGATGGAGAGGGCTGTGCGGGATGAAATGGATATGGAAGAGGATGTAAACAGGCTTTACAAAAATGGTGTGGACAATCTACTGAAGTGGTTGGTGGCTGCTGCGGAGGTAAAGGCAAATGTTCATGAAACCACTAAAAGGTTCCTGGATGCAGCCGCCGAGGAGGCGAGGAGCCCAAAGAAGTCGAGTGCACCGATATACCTGGAGGGATGCTACGAGTCTGTGTACAATGCGAGGTGGAGCCATGTCGTGGAAGTTCCTGGCGGCGAGGGGACGGGAATGGATGTGAGGGAGGGGGAACCACCGCAGTCATGGACGTACAAGGCAGTTGGCGAAACTCTTGAAAAGGATGACGGTGTGCAGCAATCCGGTGCACCACGTCCCAGGCTGATGGTGCTCACCTCGGACAAGGGATGGCCGTACTCGTGGGAGGAGAATGAATCCACTCGTGACTGCCATGTGAGCTGTGAGGTGGAGCGAGTGTGGCAGACCGTCAGGAATGATCTCACCGAATGGTTCAGCCCTGACACTACGGACTACTTTACGCCCAAGAGGCGTGTGTTGATTGGGACGCCCGGGATCGGGAAGTCGATGGCTGCTGGCTCGTACCTCCTCTACCAGCTGCTGCAC
>NW_896059.1:0-836 GCF_000209065.1 Trypanosoma cruzi | reverse complement strand
GACGGTTCTGGATCACCTGGTGACTCACATTGTTGGCGTACCCTTTTTTCTTGCCAGCAGCACTGAGGAGCGCGCACACGGATGCGGTTGTCCTTGGCCACTGCGGCGTGCCCAGGAAATAAGCTTGTGATGCATAAGCCAAGAAGGCGTCCGACCTCGCACAGCTCACAGACGCATGGAGCACCGGCATCGTCGCATTGGCTGGACGTATTATTGGTGTCCGACAGCTCAGGCCAGGAGCTCACCGCTCCACTACAGCAGGCGACTGGGAGCCCACGCGCACGGGATCCACTGTCACTCGCAGGGAGGAGACTGCACCGGCCCGCTCCCGCACCGGTGTTTCTCACGAATACGGATGGCTGCTGCGACCATTGCAACCCGCCATCCCACGCACATGCCGTTGGCGCGGCGCGGATGCCGCACAGCAGACACGCAAAGAACTTCGCACGGAAAAGCCATCTCCTCCTGCTGGACCCCACACCGCCACGATCCGATGCCCGACAGACTGCCCGGTGTGCGGCAAGCACTGCAGCTGCCGCACTAGTGTCGTGACGCACATGGTTAACGCCCATGGCGTTACGCGCTCCCAGGCACTGCGGGAATTTGGCTTTCGCGGTGAGTCGGAGCCGCCAGAAATCCCACCGGAACCACCGCCCAGCACTTGAGCGAGGACGAGAGCGAGAGACGGCACACCGATCGCACCTCCGCCGCAGACTGCAGAGCCCATGCCGAAGCCACTCCCATGCAGTTTTGCACGGTGTCGTAGGAAAGGCAAGCCGGAACCGTATTTTATCTTTGGCACTTCCACAAGCAAGAGTTCCCCCGACAAATAGGAG
>NW_896058.1:0-836 GCF_000209065.1 Trypanosoma cruzi | reverse complement strand
TCCCATGGCACGGCGCAGTGCCTCTGTTTTCTCCCGCCGCTGAGATATGCCTTCTTTGTCCAGGATGGTCTTGAGTGGGCTTGCCCCGACGTCCCTCGTCGGACGGGTGTAACTAAGCTCGTGCACGGTGAACTGGCTCTGCGGTGGCGCAACGATGTCGCCGTGGTAGAAAAGAAGCTGCACGGGTGCTTCGGCGCAAAAATAGCCAGGGGGCTTAGCTGCAAGAAGTTCCTCGTCGTTCTTGGTGCCCCTGTATGACGCTAAATATGTCGTCTGGCCTTCTAGCGGCTCCTTCGCGGGGTCCTTCAGACCAAATGACATTCGCTCCTCCTGCCAGTTCCCAAGCAGCGTGGCACAGTGGTACTCAGACTTGTGTCCGCTGGGGCCAATGAGGCGAATGCGCAGGCGAGCGTTCGGGGGCATCCTATGTGCAACTGTGTGCGGCGGAGAAGCCACTTCCCCTTCGACTGCAAGTAGTATGCTCGCCGGCAGAGGAAGAGCAAACAAGTTATATCCACACTGCATGAGAGGCAAAACTACACACACACACAAAAAAAAAAAAAAAAAAAAAAAACAACGAAAACCAAAAGGCTCCGAGTAAAAAAAAGTACAGGAGAATGCGTGCACATCCCTCATTGCCCAAATTGGTTGTAAAGGCCTGATGGGCCTCCCTGCTTCCTGTGCGCCGCTCCAAGGGTCCTCTCACCACTGTACGTCGATGCACAGCAATGTGTGAATCCGCGCGTGCGCAGCATCAAAACGGTACGAAGCCCCACCATCCAGCCACTCCACCACGCCGTCAAATGCGCCCTCATCTCCTCTGCCGTGGAGGCGGA
>NW_896057.1:0-836 GCF_000209065.1 Trypanosoma cruzi | reverse complement strand
CACTCGGCTGATCGTTTTCGAGCGGCTGCTGCATCACACGTTGTGTTCCAAATTTTTGTTTCCGATTATGAATGGTGGGAGTCAGAGGCACTCTCTGTCACTATCTGTTTGCGTGTTCACACACTGGACACCAAACAACCCTGAACTATCCGCTGCTTGGAGGAATTTCGCGAGCTCTTGCCCATACGGGTGCTGCACTCGGCTGATCGTTTTCGAGCGGCTGCTGCATCACACGTTGTGGTCCAAATTTTTGTTTCCGATTGTGAATGGTGGGGGTCAGAGACACTCTCTGTCAATATCTGTTTGCGTGTTCACACACTGGACACCAAACAACCCTGAACTATCCGCTGCTTGGAGGAATTTCGCGAGCTCTTGCCCACACGGGTGCTGCACTCGGCTGATCGTTTTCGAGCGGCTGCTGCATCACACGTTGTGGTCCAAATTTTTGTTTCCGATTGTGAATGGTGGGAGTCAGAGGCACTCTCTGTCACTATCTGTTTGCGTGTTCATACACTGGACACCAAACAACCCTGAACTATCCGCTGCTTGGAGGAATTTCGCGAGCTCTTGCCCACACGGGTGCTGCACTCGGCTGATCGTTTTCGAGCGGCTGCTGCATCACACGTTGTGGTCCAAATTTTTGTTTCCGATTGTGAATGGTGGGAGTCAGAGGCACTCTCTGTCAATATCTGTTTGCGTGTTCACACACTGGACACCAAACAACCCTGAACTATCCGCTGCTTGGAGGAATTTCGCGAGCTCTTGCCCACAAGGGTGGTGCACTCGGCTGATCGTTTTCGAGCGGCTGCTGCAACACACGTTGTGGTCCAAATTTT
>NW_896056.1:0-836 GCF_000209065.1 Trypanosoma cruzi | reverse complement strand
AACACGCTATCCCGTTACAGAAAGTCAACGCGCCCGTATTGAATACAAATTGGATCATGAGTCGGTTGAACCCGACTACCTTGGAGAGACTCATGCAAGTTTGGGGACTCGTCGGGCGGTCCCCTTTCCCTCCGTCTTCCTCCGGTAAAGCGCGCGAAGGCTCACGGAGGATTCAAACCGCTGACGCGCGTTTGTTACGAAAGGCGGGAATAATCGAGGACGCTTCGTCCACAATAACAGGCGGATGGATAATACCTTTCTCGGTTGTGGAGGAGAAAACCACCAGTTTACGACGAAGATGGATCGCGTGGCCACGCGACAAGAACAGAGACGACCCTTATGAGGCGAATGTTCCTCCTTTACACATTTCCCATTATTTGCCGCCTGTGATGGCTGAGGCCGCTTCCTGCCTGGAATTAAAGACATCCTTTTTTCAAGTCTCTTTACCGCGGGAGGCATCGGCATCTCTTTCGATGCCGCGTGGAGGACGGCACGCTGGTGGAGCTTACACGGCTCCCAATGGGATACAAGGCCAGCCCAGAAATTCTCCAGATTATTATTACTTCGGCAATTGCGGCGGTGACGACGGTGGTTCGCCCCCTCTGGGCTGCACCTCCATTGGTGCGTATCGTCGTTTGGATCGATGATATACGCATTTCAGGGTCAAAAAGCGACGTTAAATTGTGGGAAGCCCCAGTGCTTCGTAATGCGGACGGCCGTCGCGCCACGATGGGGGAGGAACGCGAATCGGGCGCCACGCAGCACACCTTTCTGTGGGTGCATTTTGATCATACTCACCAGGCGGCGTCCCTGAGAGATGAGTTTGCCCGGTCTGT
>NW_896055.1:0-836 GCF_000209065.1 Trypanosoma cruzi | reverse complement strand
AAATTCCACATCACAGCCAGCGACAAAAAGACGCGCAGACGCAGTCAGCCCAGTGATGCCATCGGCTTCCCACCGCCCTCCTCACCAAATGCCTCCAACACATGACGACCCCGATGCCGTGGACAACACGCAAAAGCCGAGGCAGATACACGTGGCACTGTTACAACCGCCAGCCATCGAGCGCGTCCGTGAACGTGGTGGTGGTGGCGCGGAAGTGGGGTGGTGAGTGCGTCAGTTGCCAGTAGCCAAGGCGTCGTTTCTCGCTCACGTGGGTCGGCATTGCAGAACAAAGAGCGGCATCATGCGCGCACGGCATGCACAAGGGCAAAAGGGAGGAACAAAGAAGCACGGTGGCGGCACTCAGCCACGGGGGACAAGGGTCCACATCGACTCTGCGGTCGGTTGACCTTCAGACGTCCGGTTTGTAATCACGCCGCCGCCGCGCAGTTCGTGTGTCTGCAGGAGACTGGGGGATGGAGGGAGGGAAGAGAGAGGCGGTGCGGCCCGCATCGATCCCGGTTGGGTGTGACAACGGTGAGGTCATCTCGTCAGGTCGCCGGCAGCAAAGACGGTCGCCGTCAGCGGCGGTCAGTGCCTTCCTTCTCCCACCGCAGCGCCACTCCACCGACGCCGTCGCCCGCCTCCTCCCCACCGACACAACGAGGAGACAACAGCAGGAGATGTAACGCCCGCAACGATCAGGCTGCCGCAGAGTCTCGTTGCAGCCGCCGTGACCAGACGAGTGGGATGCAAACAAAAAGAAAAAACAAAAAACAATTGCCCCCTCAAGCATCTCAGCACAAAGTGGAAGCACAGCAGCCGGCACACAAGGCGCA
>NW_896054.1:0-836 GCF_000209065.1 Trypanosoma cruzi | reverse complement strand
CTTCTCGCTCCGTGCTCGCACTGGCGATGCCCGGTGCCCGTGTGCAGCACCGCGTGGTTGGTGTCGTTGGTGTGCTGTACGGTGCGGCGTTCCCTGCTGGCGTGTGCTACTTGATTGCTCGCCACGTGGGCACGAGCTTCACGAAGTACTGGCAGTTTTCGAGGAAGCCGCTGCACGAGCGCCTGTTGTACCCCGTCGGGTATTGGCACCCCGCGGCGCAGCAGCGGATGTACGGCGGCATGCTGACGAACATGAGGGGCAGCCGCGTGTACTGGTGCGTGTTCCAGCTGTCGGTGCTGTGTGTGGTGGGCCTGGTTGCGGCTGTGCACCCGCCCGTGGGAGGCTGCCACGTCCAGTACTTCTGCATGGCGGCTGTGCTGCTTGCGGGTGCGGGCGTGGTTGCCTTCACGAACATGATGCGCTCGGCCTTCCTGACGGTGATGCACACAGGGAGTTTTGTGCTCCTTGCGGCGCTGTGCGTGATCAGTGCGGCCAACCATCTTGCGCCGAGCGACGGCGGTGCGAGGGCTTACGCGACTATCGTGCTGCTGCTGACCACTGTGCTGCTTGCGGTCACTGTGTACAGCGTCGTTGTGTGGTACGTGGAGGACCGTCACTGGCAGGAGCTGCGCGAGCCGCTGCGTGGTGGGCTGGAGGCGCTGCTGCGCGATGACGAGGAGAGCGACGAGGAGACGCAGAAGCTCCATGAAATGACTTTATCGTCGTACGCTTCAGGCACCACCGTTGCGTCGTCGTACCGACCACCCGCACCGCCGTAGCAACCCATGGCTGGTGACACCCGCTCAGACGCACAGAGCCTGTTCGACCGTGCTTCC
>NW_896053.1:0-836 GCF_000209065.1 Trypanosoma cruzi | reverse complement strand
CTCCGTGGACTATCCTGATCCCGGTGTGCGTGGTCTGTGCTTCGTCAACGTGACCTTCACCGCCGCGATTGTGCTGGACCTGTCGTACTTTAACGCGCCTGAACAGACAGTCAACATCACGCTGCTGCAGTGCGTCCTCATGGGCCTGTCGATCAGGGGGAGTGGTGCGCGCGTGCACGTGAACGTGACATCCTCGATGCTGGATTCTGGTGCATTGGAGTTTGAGGGAGATTTTGGCGCGAGTTCCCAGATGCTGGTGGCGGGCAGTAAGCTTGTGACTAACTTGGGTTACGCCATTCAATTTCCAAGGTTTACTTTGGGTGCGAGCACGACGCTGCTGCTGCTCGACAACAACATGGAGGGGGATATTTACGCAGTTTATTTCCCCGTTGCTGTTGTTGTTGATGGGGGCGGGATCACTATGAAGGGAAACACGCTGAGATCAAAGAAGAAGGATTACGGTTCGGCATCGGCCGTATATGTTCACACTGTTGACTTGAAGAACGGCGGCTATTTTGACGTCGAGAACAACACGATGAGCGCAGCCAGCGGCATTTATTTTTACGGGGATACTACTGTGAGCTCCGCGGGGCTGCTGAGGGTGGCGGACTGCACCTTCACCGGCAGCACAGAGGCTCTGAATTCTGCGCTGTTGTATTTGTACGGCTCGGTAATTCTTCAGGGTGGTGCGCAGTGGCGTGTGGAGGGCAACAACGTGAGCGCAGCCTCAGTATTCAGTATGCCGTATTCCTGGCACAGTATTGAACTATCGGACAGCGGCACCACCATGTCGCTTGCACACAACCGTCAGGCGGACTCGAGTAAAACCTTTGCGA
>NW_896052.1:0-836 GCF_000209065.1 Trypanosoma cruzi | reverse complement strand
TGCCCGCCGCTGCCAGCGCCCTCTCGGCGATCACCGGCGTCGTTGCGGGTGCGACGGCTGTTGCTGTGGTGGTGACCGGCGGGCTGGGCTCCATCCTGGAGATGCAGGCACTCGGCGTGTTCGCGAGGATGCCATGCGCCTCGGCGCAGGAGCGTGCGGGCACCGTTGCGCTGCCGTACTTCCTGTCGGTGTTCGCTGCCCTTGACCCGCTGTGGATGGTGGTGGGCAATGCGCTGCTCGCCGCTGTGTTCGGCTGCGTGCACTGCGGTGTGACGGCCGCCTTCCAGCGGTGGCGCGGCGTGGACGCGGCGAGTGCGTGGGCGGCGATGCGCTTCCCGAGCCTGACGTACGTTGTGGCGCACGCGATGCACCTCGGCATCTTTTTCGGCTCCGTGCTCGCACTGGCGATGCCCGGCGCCCGCGTGCGGCACCGCGTGGTTGGTGTCGTTGGCGTGCTGTACGGTGTGGCGTTCCCTGCTGGCGTGTGCTACTTAATTGCTCGCCACACGGGCGCGAGCTTTACGAGGTACTGGCAGTTTTCGAGGAAGCCGCTGCACGAGCGCCTGCTGTATCCCGTCGGGTATTGGTACCCCGCGGCGCAGCAGCGGATGTACGGTGGCATGCTGACGAACATGAGGGGCAGCCACGTGTACTGGTGCGTGTTCCAGCTGTCGGTGCTGTGCGTGGTGGGCCTGGTTGCGGCTGTGCACTCGCCCGTGGGAGGCTGCCACGTTCAGTACTTCTGCATGGCGGCTGTGCTGCTTGCGGGCACGGGCGTGGTTGCCTTCACGAACATGATGCGCTTGGCCTTTAAGACGGTGATGCAGACTGCGAGC
>NW_896051.1:0-836 GCF_000209065.1 Trypanosoma cruzi | reverse complement strand
TTGGAGGAATTTCGCGAGCTCCTGCCCACAAGGGTGCTGCACTCGGCGGATCGTTTTCGAGCGGCTGCTGCACCACACGTTGTGGTCTATGTTTTTGTTTCGAATTATGAATGGCGGGAGTCAGAGGCACTCTCTTTCAATGTATGTTTGCGTGTTCACACACTGGACACCAAACAACCCTGAACTATCCGCTGCTTGGAGGAATTTCGCGAGCTCCTGCCCACAAGGGTGCTGCACTCGGCGGATCGTTTTCGAGCGGCTGCTGCACCACACGCTGTGGTCTAAATTTTTGTTTTGAATTATGAATGGCGGGAGTCAGAGACACTCTCTTTCAATGTATGTTTGCGTGTGCACACACTGGACACCAAACAACCCTGAACTATCCGCTGCTTGGAGGAATTTCGCGAGCTCCTGCCCACAAGGGTGCTGCACTCGGCGGATCGTTTTCGAGCGGCTGCTGCACCACACGTTGTGGTCTATGTTTTTGTTTCGAATTATGAATGGCGGGAGTCAGAGGCACTCTCTTTCAATGTATGTTTGCGTGTGCACACACTGGACACCAAACAACCCTGAACTATCCGCTGCTTGGAGGAATTTCGCGAGCTCCTGCCCACAAGGGTGCTGCACTCGGCGGATCGTTTTCGAGCGGCTGCTGCACCACACGCTGTGGTCTAAATTTTTGTTTTGAATTATGAATGGCGGGAGTCAGAGACACTCTCTTTCAATGTATGTTTGCGTGTGCACACACTGGACACCAAACAACCCTGAACTATCCGCTGCTTGGAGGAATTTCGCGAGCTCCTGCCCACCAGGGTGCTGCACTCGGCGGATCGTTT
>NW_896050.1:0-836 GCF_000209065.1 Trypanosoma cruzi | reverse complement strand
TTCACCGCACTGACGGTCAATCCCCGCATTGCAACCTTGGGGGACTCTCTGCTGTTCTCATGCCCACACGAGGCAGGATGCATCCCATGCGTGAGGACCCTTTATCGCCAAAGAGAGAGGGTTCAGTGGCTCTTTACGGGAAATGAGGCGGCAGCAGCAGCAAATGGAAGAACGATAATACGACTCGTCTCTTTCCACCACCTGACGACGTTGGACCCAAAATGGGAACCACATGTGAATGCAACGCACAGCCACTTACGTGTGCACCGTTATTCAACCTGTCGTGAAGCGGGATGGAGCCGTCAACGAGTCACCTGGCGGAGATGCGAGCTGGAACGATGACCTCGCCCGACTCGCACCGTGTGTGTTCCCATCGTACATGCGGGCACACGCAGGGCACTCCAGAGAGCCTATAAACCGTTTTTTAAATTTGTGTATGCTCACATTGGTCACGTCGCACACGGTTTCCTTCTTGGCAAGAGACCCGGTGATGTTTGGGCACAACTGCAGAGCTTTATTGGGGAGGACGCGAAGACCGCGAGAGAGGCGTCTTCTCTCGACACACAGGAGGGCGGAAGAGGGTGCGAGGGCTTTCGAGGTTGGATGCGACTGCAGTTGGAGGTGCGTCACGATGATTGGCCGCGAGGTGTGATTGTGCGGAAGCAGCGCCGTGTGACGTGTAGTACTGCTGGGCGGGGAATTGAACGGAGGCTGGCACGGAGTGAAGAGAGAAGTGACACACCCGAGAAGCAAGAGGCCAATGTTGCAGTGACGTTGGTGAAATGTTTTCCATGGGATGAGCTGAGATTTTTCTCCCATGGCGCTTAGCTGCGCCC
>NW_896049.1:0-836 GCF_000209065.1 Trypanosoma cruzi | reverse complement strand
CCGACCTGATCGCACCGATTCTGTGACCAACTACATGGCCTCCATTTCCACACCACACCCCCACCACACTCCCCAAAAAAGTTATTAACCCCCATACCCAGTGTAAAAACGTACCCTGCCCGCCAAACAAGTAAAAGCAAAAGCAAAACAATGATCCGAACCAACCCGGGCGGGAGGGATAAGGAAAAGAAAAAACAGTCATCCTGTACCCTCTTGGGCGTCATATTCCACAAGTATAGAAGAAGCCCCTCTTGAATCCTTTGGCTTTGGTACGGCGACTGTGGTATTATAACAAAACTGCTCTCCGCATTCGGGCAATTGCCCCTGCCGTGCCGTTGATTACCTCTGCATTCTCTCCGTTCCGTGGATGTTTTCCTGCTGCTTTCTGTGGTGGCGAGTTTCCTTCTGTGTGAGTTTCTGTTTCTGTATTTTCCCTTTCCTCTGTGTGTTTATTACCTCTCAGCTACCCAAGGAGTTGCCCGGGTACTCGCCTACCCGGGGCGTATTTACCCCGGCCCCACGCGGCCGCATGCTGCGTTGAACACGTGCACGTTGCCACGCAGCATGGCCGCCAGGGTGTCCGCCACTATCATATCGTACGCATTCGTGATGGTGAGTCGGTGGTCCTGATTGCCCAGGATCCGCCGCAGCCACCGCCGACTTGCCGGGTGGATTGCCCCGTTGGTCAGCATGACGAATGGCTCAAAGTCCAGCCCGTTGGCCAGTGCCCAGTGACGGTACTTTTGTCGTTTTTGCGTGAGGCGGTCCCGTGCAGCGCGTAGTGGGTCTGCCTCCTCCATGGACTCCTCTGACACATATGCCGTCACCCGCCCGGC
>NW_896048.1:0-836 GCF_000209065.1 Trypanosoma cruzi | reverse complement strand
TTTTTTTTTTTGATCTCCGCGTCTTTTTCAGCTTGGTTCTCTGGCATTTGAGAACCGTCAAAAACCCCCTCTGGTGTCTTTGATCTGCCCAGCGTAACGACGGCGAATTGGCGTGATAAGACCTTTCTTCCTCTGGCATCACTTGTATTTCAACCCTCACCTATCTCGGCCCCTTCTCTCTCTCTCTCTCTCTCTTCTGCCCCTTGCTCTTTTTTGCCGCCCTCTCTTGGACAACCCCGTCACAGATATCAAGGCAAGCAAAAAGCGTGCTGCAAACAAATATAGATATATATCTGCAACGAAAAATAAAATAAAAAATAAGGATTTACGCCAAAGACCATGACAGACATCAAGTACGAAAACGGGCAGCCCACATTTGAAGGCCCTACCGTGGTCAAGTGCTTCAAGGACAATGGCAACGGTCTTCTTTTCCGTATTGTTAACGAAGAAAAGAAGCAGTGGGCCTTTTACAATGACACGAAGGAATACAACATGACTGTGAAAGCAGCGTTTGGCAAGGACAGCAAGGTGGAACCCCTGGGCTCGACAAAGATGGAGAAGGACGAAGCAACCGGCGAGTTCAAGTGCGAGGCTCAGGTTCCTCCCCTTGCAACAGTGTTGTTTGTCGAGGGTGAACCGAATGGCTACAAGCTTAACTTTGAAGCCAACCCCGTCGCCAAGTAGCTCTGGTGCCATGAGGCAGTGCCATTACAAGGACGCAATTTTTTTTATTATTTTGGGTGCTTTCTGATCTTTTTTAGGCTATTTTTGTATTTGTTTTGGATAATATGTTTCTTTTTCTCAAATAGGTAAGGTATTTTGTTTACCTATTTTTT
>NW_896047.1:0-836 GCF_000209065.1 Trypanosoma cruzi | reverse complement strand
CCATGGAAACAATGATGAAAAGGAGGGACATGACTACGATGACAACCATGTCGAAAAGAAGAAGAGCAAAAAGGGATTTGCCCTTCACGCCGCGCTGCTTCATGCTTTGGGCGATTGTGTGCAGTCCGCTGGGGTAATATTTGCGGGTGTGTTCATTTACTTTGCTAATAAGCATGCCTTTGGTGTCCCTTCCCATCAGTACTCTATTTACAACATTGCAGATCCACTTTGTTCGTTGTTTTTTGCTGTTGTTACACTCAACATGACAAGGCCACTTCTCGGTGATCTTTTTGGTATTCTCATGGAGAGCACACCGCCAGGTATTGATTACCTTGCCCTTAACCAAGCTCTACTGAGCATTGAGGGTGTCGTCAGTGTACATGATCTCCATATATGGTCTCTGTCTTCGGACTATGTCGCACTTTCCGTCCATCTTGTTGCAGACGACGCCGCAAAGGCATTGCGTAAGGCGCAGTATGTATGTGAGGTCCTTTTTGGAATTAGACATACAACCATTCAGGTGGATGCGGTGGCAAATGGGGCGGATTTGTGCCAGGGATCGTGCGCGAGCCCAAACTGCGGGAAGGAATAACAGACGATAACTTAGAAACACGTCCGATTAACATTTTAACATGCACGAAACATTGAATACACAAAAAGGAAAAAAAAAGAAAAAAAAAAAGAAGGGAGGGGGGGTTGGAAGGGTTCATATTACGCAATTTTTTATTAAATGAATTCTATTCTTAGCCTATGTTTTATCATGAAATATGTTTTATGCATCTTTCTTTTCTCTCTCTCTCTCTCTCTCTCTATATATATATATATATATGTGTTTG
>NW_896046.1:0-836 GCF_000209065.1 Trypanosoma cruzi | reverse complement strand
AACGAAAAATGTAATAATAATAATAAAGGGATCGCATTATTCCACTACCCCACACAACATTACCTCACATTTCATGCGGCATCCGGCCTCTTCCTCCAATCCTCGTTCGTGCAGTCCGTGGGACGCGCAGCAGTGAGGCCGGCACCGCGTGTGGGTGACAAAGCAAGAAAGAGGAAAAAAGGAAACACACACACAGTACGAGCCGTCCCCGCAAGGACATGCATGACTAATCCTAATCACCGCACAGAAGCACAGACAAGGGCGGTGACGAGCAGCAGCAGCAGCAGCAGAGGCGTGCGCACCCACACAGTGGTGGCGTCGCCGCTGGGTGTGGGCTCAGGCGGATTAATCTTTGGTGCCTCCCCCAAACTGCAGGTTTTTAGATCCTCGTGCTTCTCAAATGACATATGGAAGGCAACAAAACTCGTATTATTCGCAGAATTGCACAGTCTGGTAATTTCGGGTTCCTTGTATACATCTCCAGCGAAATTGCATAGCCGTGCGCAGTAACCATTGTCTTCCGGGGCTTCTTCGGGCCTCCTCGCACACTTTCGCCAGTCACTCTCGCCTTGAAATCGCCAACGCAACTTACCGTCAGTCCCCGGACACAACACTACCACATCAGCCAATGGTTTTGCCGGCGCAGTGGGAGATTGCACGCCCGGAGCAGCAGCCCTGCAGACGGACAAGCAGCAGCAGCACAAGAGCGCAAGGACCAGCAGGTCGCACGCCACGCAGCGCCGCACAGTCACCATCATCATTCGTCGTAGAGTCGCTCGAGTGTGTGAGACAATCCACACAGTGGGGCAAGGACAACAACAACAAGAGAGAAATAC
>NW_896045.1:0-836 GCF_000209065.1 Trypanosoma cruzi | reverse complement strand
TCGGGAGTGTCCGTTCCAGTGAATACTTCCCCCTGAAGTGGAGAATGACTGCCATTGGAAGATGACTCGGTTGCTTCTTCTTGACTGTCGGCTGATGTACTCAGTGCGGCAACCGCTGTGGATGCATCGGTGCTCGTAGTGTCATTCTCATCTACTGGCGGTTTTATTTCTTGTTGGGGTTCCGTAGTCTGAGATTCCTGACTTGTTGCTTCCGTTGGGTTCTCCTCATTGTCGTTTGATTCTTTATGTTGAGCCGGTGGAGGTTTTTGTGCTTTGGATTCCTCCAATTCCTGTTTTCCCAATGTTTTCTCTCCCACCGAATGTTCACTTCCGCAATCCGAAACCTTCTCTCCGCAAACTGTTTGAATAGTTTCTGAAGTAGAGGTTTGTGTCTGCTGTACAGCGGGGATTACTTCCTGTTTCGGTCCTTTGGATGATGAGGGGCTCACAGCCCCTGTTGCTTCTTGTCGAGAAACCCCTTCTTCTCCGGATCCACTATGCGTAGTGGATGAATCACTTCTCGTGATCACCGTGTCATCACTCCGAGAGGGAAGTTCTCCAGGAGAGGGCAGAGAATCAGCTTCCCTTCCAGGAACGCCAGTAGGAACAGCATTAGGACCAGCAGGACCAGCAGGACCACCTGTCGGAGAACCAGCAGCAGCAGGAGCAGCAGCAGGAGCAGCAGCAGGATCACCACCAGCAGGATCACGAGCACCTTTACCTCCGCTTCCAACTACAGAACCAGAACCTGGAGGGGTGACTGAGCCTAAATTATTCCCATCCTTAGAAACGAACGTCGATTGCTGAACTTCGGCTTGTATGGCAGGGATAGGCAG
>NW_896044.1:0-836 GCF_000209065.1 Trypanosoma cruzi | reverse complement strand
TTAAAACGCTGAGAATGCACGCACGCACAGGATTGTGGCTGCGGAGGCCCTCGCGAGGGGGGAAAAGCCTGCATTTTGTTTTTTTTTGACATGTTGCTCGGTGTGTGCTGACGCGTGACGAATAACAACGCGCCCCAATAAGCAGAAAAGAAGTAAAACAAAATGGCGCTGAGCGGCACACCGGTAAGCCAAAAATACGCAATCACCAATAAAAAAGCCGGCGATCACCCAGCAGGCACATCAAGCCTCCTAAAAACCAACCTGGAACAGACAAAAAAAAAGAGACAATCATAGAAAACAAAGATCCCCGCCCCCAAACAGGAAAAACATTAAAGAAAACGCGATTCTTTTTTTTGTCCTTACTGCCGGGGTTGGCCGCTGCAAGAAATAAAAAATGGTAGGGCGGTGGCCCCGGACGTTGGATACAACACGACGTGTCGAATTATCCAAGTTTGCAGCGGCTGCCCCGGACGTTAGATACAGGACGACGTGTCGAATTATCCAAGTTGCAGCGGCTGCCCCGGACGTTGGATACAACACGACGAATCGTAGTAACCACGCTGCGGCTGCGGCCCCGTACGAGAGATATATGACGAACTTATCGTAGTAACCACGCTGCGGCGGCGCACCCTAAACATGTCGCTTTCGTTTTCCGGGGGACAACGCAAATGTGCTCGATTGTTCGAAGATCGAAATTAATACTTTACGTGAAAAGGGGTCGCGCGACCGCATTTTTATAGCTCAGTGGCAAACACGCTCACAATGTCATCCGGGGACGCGGGTTCGATTCCCGCAGAAGCCTAAGTTTTTTCCATTTTTTTTGAATTCTTGTTTCA
>NW_896043.1:0-836 GCF_000209065.1 Trypanosoma cruzi | reverse complement strand
CCGATAGTTCAGGGTTGTTTGGTGTCCAGTGTGTGAACACGCAAACAGATAGTGACAGAGAGTGTCTCTGACTCCCACCATTCATAATTGGAAACAAAAATTTGGACCACAACGTGTGATGCAGCGACCGCTCGAAAACGATCAGCCGAGTGCAGCACCCGTGTGGGCAACAGCTCGCGAAATTCCTCCAAGCAGCGGATAATTCGGGGTTGTTTGGTGTCCAGTGTGTGAACACGCAAACAGATATTGACAGAGAGTGCCTCTGACTCCCACCATTCATAATTGGAAACAAAAATTTCGACCACTACAGGTGATGCAACGGTCGGTCTCGTTGGTGAGGGATGGGTGGCGCGACCGACACAGGGGGTGCTTGTGGTATGCAGGGCTTTTGCAGACGGTCGAAGAGTGGGCATGGGTCGTATCTTCCCGGTGGGCACAGCTGTCATTGGGGGCACAATTTCCGGATCGGAAACAGGATTGCAGTCCTCGCCAGACCGACAAGCGACTGTCACGCGGTGTGTGCGCCTTCCTGTGTCCTCTGGGCATCCCTCTAGTACGTTTTTCCGACTGGAGTGAGGATGTCCACGTGCTAGGCATTGGCGCAGTTTTGCGGGAGGGATCGTGCCATGACGGTATCCGCGTCCGCTGTCACGTTGCGTGGAACTTCGCGGTGTCATGGGGAAAATGTGAAGCCAGCTGTACGACCTCGATCCGCCTGTGAAAGTGGCACGGTACAAATCTCTTCGGTGACGTCGTCGTGCACCTCCAGCGGGCCAAGGCGGAGTGATTCCATCGCCGAGAGGGAATCTGTGGCGGCAGGAACTCGTGTGGGCGAT
>NW_896042.1:0-836 GCF_000209065.1 Trypanosoma cruzi | reverse complement strand
TCGAGTGGACGTGGAACTCGTCAGGCTGGGGTACGTGGGCACACTAACAGCCCGGTAAAAGACTCCCCAAAGACAACGTAGTATACACGCGAGGAGAGAAGAGCCCGTGGCAAAGCCACCCTGTGCGATAGGCCTATCCCTCGCAGCCGCTCTCGTGCCACATAAACAAACGAAAGGTTGTACTTACGCTGCTCCATTGTTTTGCCGCAGTCAACAATGGCCCGCACGTCCGTCGCCACAAGCGAAGAGCGGGATCGCAACCAAATTGAAAACATGCACCGTGCCGCATCATACGACACGTTCATATCATCGTCGATGTTGAGCACAGCCTCGGTGCGGAGAAGAGAGGCGACAAGCCAGCGATTCGCCACGGAATTGGGTGGTTGCTGCACCTCGATTTCAACGCAAGCAATTCGTCTGGCACCGTTTCCTTCACGCCATTCCACACGAGCAGCACCTCATGGACAAGACCCTCATCCTTCGGCCAATCATACAGAGTGGCCTTCAAAACATGCAACAAACAATTTCGTCGCCTCGTCATTGGATATGACACCATCACTACCGTTAACGAGTCCTCATGAATGTTGCCTTGAGCGGCAGCAGGGGCGATCACTTTGCTCACCGTCGGCTGCGACGGCAGAGCAGGCTCAGGATCAGTTTGTCATGTCCACACAATGAACGGAAAGGTAAGAAGCGCCAACACGACAGGAGCAGATAGAACGGGACGCAATACGCCAACAAAGCCAAGATGGGCGCGCCGCCGCCTCATCCTCACACCCTGAGAAGAATAAAAAGGGAAGAGGAAGAAGAGACTCCTTCAAACCCTCTCCAACGCT
>NW_896041.1:0-836 GCF_000209065.1 Trypanosoma cruzi | reverse complement strand
GGTGCTGCACTCGGCTGATCGTTTTCGAGCGGCTGCTGCATCACACGTTGTGGTCCAAATTTTTGTTTCCAATTATGAATGGTGGGAGTCAGAGGCACTCTCTGTCAATATCTGTTTGCGTGTTCACACACTGGACACCAAACAACCCTGAATTATCCGCTGCTTGGAGGAATTTCGCGAGCTCTTGCCCACACGGGTGCTGCACTCGGCTGATCGTTTTCGAGCGGCTGCTGCATCACACGTTGTGGTCCAAATTTTTGTTTCCAATTATGAATGGTGGGGGTCAGAGGCACTCTCTGTCAATATCTGTTTGCGTGTTCACACACTGGACACCAAACAACCCTGAATTATCCGCTGCTTGGAGGAATTTCGCGAGCTCTTGCCCACACGGGTGCTGCACTCGGCTGATCGTTTTCGAGCGGCTGCTGCATCACACGTTGTGGTCCAAATTTTTGTTTCCAATTATGAATGGTGGGAGTCAGAGGCACTCTCTGTCAATATCTGTTTGCGTGTTCACACACTGGACACCAAACAACCCTGAACTATCCGCTGCTTGGAGGAATTTCGCGAGCTCTTGCCCACACGGGTGCTGCACTCGGCTGATCGTTTTCGAGCGGCTGCTGCATCACACGTTGTGGTCCAAATTTTTGTTTCCAATTATGAATGGTGGGAGTCAGAGACACTCTCTGTCAATATCTGTTTGCGTGTTCACACACTGGACACCAAACAACCCTGAATTATCCGCTGCTTGGAGGAATTTCGCGAGCTCTTGCCCACACGGGTGCTGCACTCGGCTGATAGTTTTCGAGCGGCTGCTGCATCACACGTCGTGGTCT
>NW_896040.1:0-836 GCF_000209065.1 Trypanosoma cruzi | reverse complement strand
AAGAATGAACACATAAATTTTTCTACTTTATCGTTTATGAACCAAAGAATAATAATAAAGGTTTATTGAGAAAAAATTTTACTAATCAAAATGATTTAAATAAAGAAATTAACGTTAGCTTAAGCTAATGTTTAATTTTTTAAGGAGAGGTTTTATGGATAATAGATTTGATGTTTTAATTATTGGTGCTGGTCCTGCAGGACTAACCGCAGCTTTATATTTAGCTAGAAATGATTATAATGTGGCTTTTATAGAAGGATATGCGCCCGGTGGTAAAATGGTGCAACAATCAAAAATTGAAAATTACCCTGGTTTTAATTTTATTAGTGGTTTTGAACTTTCAATCAATATGCACTTATATATATATATATATATATATATATATATACATAAGGAAAAATGAGGGGAGGGAAGATGGAAATGTGGCAAGAAGAAGGAAAGCGCTGTGCGACGGTTCTTTTTGTTTTTATTTTCTGCCCGTTGGATCTTTTTGCTGATGTGTCATTTTTAAGGAGCCGGAGTGTGTCATGGGGACCAAACAGAGTGAGCAGGAAGCCGGTATACTTGCATTATAATTTCTTTTTCTCTTTTTTTCTTTTTCTTTTTCTTGGTCGGCGGGGTGGTGCTGGTGGTGGGTTAGGGTGATCATTGCGTTTGTCTTTGCCTGTTGTGCGTGGAAGGAGAAGGCCAAGAAAAGAATGAACGAATTTCTCTCATATCTGTCTCTCAACCTCGGATGCTCTTTTTTATTCGTTGGCATCTTGCTGGTGCTTCGCCTGCGGGTCCATGAGGCCGCACTGCGTCGGTTTAGACCCGAGGCGGCAGAGACGCGAAAC
>NW_896038.1:0-836 GCF_000209065.1 Trypanosoma cruzi | reverse complement strand
CACACACGCGCCTTCGTAGAAGCCAATGCTCGGCGCACTCCACGAGCTGTTCTGTATGGAGAACACAGAGCCGCCGCCAACACGCAGTTCCGACGTAAGAGCGTACATTACGTGTGTCCGCGACATGACAACGCAGTTGTCCATGTAGAATACGCTGGACAGGTTGGCGCAAAGGCCGCGTTCCACAATGATCGCAGCGCACAAACCCCCGCCACACACCAGCGTCGACCGCGTCATGACAAACCGCGTCGACAGAAGCCGGACACCGTCCAGGACAAGCGCGGGGCCGCACCGAAATCCCTCGTGGCCAGGGGTCGTCGGCACGTACTGCGACCCGCCAACCGTCGCGCGCAGCGTTGAGTTCGCCAGCAGCACACTCGAGTGCAGCGGCATCGCGCCATGCAGCACGATCGTGCCCTCCAGCGACGTCACATTCGTCATATTGACGAGGGCGTGGGGCATCAGGCGTGCCGTGCTCTCGCTGAGGCCGCCAATTCGCAGCTGTGCGCCGCCCTCAAGCACGCAGTGGCGCAGCGTCACGTTCAGTGCGTCAGCGAACGCATCCATCGAGCGCAGGTCCACCGCCACAGTGATCGGCCCGCTGAACACCGCCGAGTCGAAGCACGCCGTCGCACGCCCGTCGCCAACCGTCACCGACTCCGTCAGCATCACGCCACTCACGCAGCCCTCCGCGCCGCCACCACCGCCGCCGGCCCTCGCAGGCGGCACGTCGAACGGCAGGCACGCCTCGCCCACACCGCCGGCACGGCAGCCGCACACGCAGTCAGTGAACGACGCCGTCAGCGCATCGAAGCAGGCCAGCGCTGCCGCACAGC
>NW_896037.1:0-836 GCF_000209065.1 Trypanosoma cruzi | reverse complement strand
GGTGCGTGTCGTGCAAAAGAGAGCACCAACGGGCCTGCATGGGTGTGCATGCAATATATACAATGGGCACATTATGTGTGTGCTTCGTGGGATGAGGTGAGGGCGAGAGTCCATGCAAGGGGACACACACAGAGAGTGGGTGAAAGACGAGTGTGTGTGCGGGCGGTGCACGGCGCTCTCTCACTCACTCTCACGCGGCCACCACCGCAGCCGCAGCCGCACACACCACGAAACTGATGGAATCAGTGCGATTGCAGAACTCGCACACCGTCCTGCAAACCAGAAGTTTAAAAAGCAATAAGAAACAAGAATTCCAAAAAAAAAAAAAGGAAAAAAACTTAGGCTTCTTCGGGGCTCGAACCCGCGCCCCGGATGACATTGTGAGCTTGTTTGCCACTGAGCTAAAAAAAATGTGGTCGCGCGACCCATTTTCACGTAAGGTGTTAATTTCGATCTTCGAACAATCGAGCACATTTGCGTTGTCCCCTGGAAAGCGAAAGCGACATGTTTAGGGTGCGCCGCCGCAGCGTGGATACCTCGATTCGTCGTCATATATCTCTCGTACGGGGCCGCAGCCGCAGCGTGAATACTTCGATTCGTCGTCATATATCTCTCGTTCGGGGCGGACCGCCGCAACTTGGATAATTCGACACGTCGTCATGTATCTCTCGTCCGGGGCAGCCGCTGCAACTTGGATAATTCGACACGTCGTCATGTATCTGTCGTCCGGGGCCACCGCCCTACTCTTTTTTATTCCTTGCGGCGGCCAACCCCGGCAGTAAGGACAAAAAACAGGATCGCGTTTTTTTTAATGCTTTTCCTGTTTGGGGGGGCGG
>NW_896036.1:0-836 GCF_000209065.1 Trypanosoma cruzi | reverse complement strand
TTTTCGAATTTTCGCGTCTTCCTCGTCTGCCCCAAGTGCGGCAGCAGCACCACCTTCTCCTGCAGAAGATTGTGGCAACGGTGGGTCAATGGTTTCATTTGGTTTACTTTTTGTTAAAACCGAGGGAATTTCCCTTTTCAATGGATCTGATGAACTGGCGGCGGATCCCTCCTGTTGCATGCCCCGTGGTTTTACAGGTGGCGGTGACTGTGGCGTTGACTTTGGCTCTGTCGTTGAAGCAGTCGGCACCTTTTCTTTTTGTGCTTTTGGTAGTTGCGGTTGTTCTTCCCCCCGGCGTCGTTTTTCCTGTACTTCTTCATGGCCTTGAAGTAAATGGTCATGCTGGGATAATCCTCTGTGCTGTACGTCGGTCTCGTGTTGTGGTTGTCCTGGCTCTACTTCCAGTTGCTTTCTTTCCTGCTGCGCTGGGTCTCCTTGTAGCGCTGCTTCTTGTCCTACAAGTTGATTTCCTTTTATTACTGAAGCGTCTTCACGTGACGATTGTTTTTCGTGACTTTCTTTGTTTTTCTGTTTGTTCTGCTCTTCAAGTCCTTTTTTTGTTTTTACTTCTTCAACATCTTGCCGTACTTGCCGCGTGACTCCTGCATCTTGCACCGGGTTGGTTTGATGACTCTGACCAGCACCGGTAGGTGGAGCAGGAGGCTGTAGGCCTGTTTGGGGATTTGGGTCACTGGACTTGTGTGACGGCAATGACGGATTGGTAGAAATGGCATCTGTGTCGTTTGTCGTCGCCTTCGTACATTCCGCGGTATTTCCTTCCGACCCCGGCTCCACGGAGCAGACTTGTGATCCAAACCTTCTCTTCCATCCATAAC
>NW_896035.1:0-835 GCF_000209065.1 Trypanosoma cruzi | reverse complement strand
CTCGAAAACGATTATCCGACTGCAGCACCCTTGTGGGCAAGATCTCGCGAAATTCCTCCAAGCAGCGGATAGTTCAGGGTTGTTTGGCGTCCAGTGTATGAACACGCAAACAGACATTGAAAGAGAGTGCCTCTGACCACCACCATTCATAATTCGAAACAAAAACATAGACCACAGCGTGTGGTGCAGCAGCCGCTCGAAAACGATTATCCGACTGCAGCACGCTTGTGGGCAAGATCTCGCGACATTCCTCCAAGCAGCGGATAGTTCAGGGTTGTTTGGCGTCCAGTGTATGAACACGCAAACAGACATTGAAAGAGAGTGCCTCTGACCACCACCATTCATAATTCGAAACAAAAATTTAGACCACAGCGTGTGGTGCAGCAGCCACTCGAAAACGATTATCCGACTGCAGCACGCTTGTGGGCAAGATCTCGCGACATTCCTCCAAGCAGCGGATAGTTCAGGGTTGTTTGGCGTCCAGTGTGTGAACACGCAAACAGACATTGAAAGAGAGTGCCTCTGACCACCACCATTCATAATTCGAAACAAAAATTTAGACCACAGCGTGTGGTGCAGCAGCCACTCGAAAACGATTATCCGACTGCAGCACCCTTGTGGGCAAGATCTCGCGACATTCCTCCAAGCAGCGGATAGTTCCGGGTTGTTTGGCGTTCAGTGTGTGAACACGCAAACAGACATTGAAAGAGAGTGCCTCTGACTCCCGCCATTCATAATTCGAAACAAAAATTTAGACCACAGCGTGTGGTGCAGCAGCCGCTCGAAAACGATTATCCGACTGCAGCACGCTTGTGGGCAAGATCTCGCGACATTC
>NW_896034.1:0-835 GCF_000209065.1 Trypanosoma cruzi | reverse complement strand
TTTCGAATTATGAATGGTGGTGGTCAGAGGCACTCTCTTTCAATGTCTGTTTGCGTGTTCACACACTGGACGCCAAACAACCCTGAACTATCCGCTGCTTGGAGGAGTTTCGCGAGATCTTGCCCACATGGGTGCTGCAGTCGGCGGATCGTTTTCGAGCGGCTGCTGCACCGCACGTTGTGGTCTAAATTTTTGTTTCGAATTATGAATGGTGGTGGTCAGAGGCACTCTCTTTCAATGTCTGTTTGCGTGGTCACACACTGGACGCCAAACAACCCTGAACTATCCGCTGCTTGGAGGAATTTCGCGAGATCTTGCCCACAAGGGTGCTGCACTCGGCGGATCGTTTTCGAGTGGCTGCTGCACCACATGCTGTGGTCTAAATTTTTGTTTCGAATTATGAATGGTGGTGGTCAGAGGCACTCTCTTTCAATGTCTGTTTGCGTGTTCACACACTGGACGCCAAACAACCCTGAACTATCCGCTGCTTGGAGGAGTTTCGCGAGATCTTGCCCACAAGGGTGCTGCAGTCGGCGGATCGTTTTCGAGCGGCTGCTGCACCGCACGTTGTGGTCTAAATTTTTGTTTCGAATTATGAATGGTGGTGGTCAGAGGCACTCTCTGTCAATGTCTGTTTGCGTGTTCACACACTGGACGCCAAACAACCCTGAACTATCCGCTGCTTGGAGGAGTTTCGCGAGATCTTGCCCACATGGGTGCTGCACTCGGCGGATCGTTTTCGAGCGGCTGCTGCACCGCACGTTGTGGTCTAAATTTTTGTTTCGAATTATGAATGGAGGTGGTCAGAGGCACTCTCTTTCAATGTCTGTTTGCG
>NW_896033.1:0-835 GCF_000209065.1 Trypanosoma cruzi | reverse complement strand
AGTATCTCCCGTTGGCTCCTCGTTTTGGCGAGGTGAGGTCAAGTGAATGACCACGCTAGGATCCTGTATATGTATTTTGGAGACACAGCATACATCAATGGTACGAGATTCTAGGGTTTTAGTCAAGGAGGCCTGCTGGCCGATTTGACGTGGGGTGTGTACGTTGAAGGCCACAATGTATGGTTTGGAGAGAGGTTTCAGTATACCTCGGACGGTGTTTCGCACACTAAAATCGTTGGCCATGGTGACACTTGAGAAGGAAGCCAAAAGAGGAATTTTAGAGTTGAAAGTCGAGGTAGGTGGAATAATAGGAATTGGAGAGTGAAATTGATTATGAGTACAGTGATCTTGAGTGCGGTCAGAGGTATGATGGCGCTTATCACTTCCCAGTTGCTCACACCGTGGAAAGGTTTTTCTAGAGGTATTTGTAAAGGAAATCAGGTTGAAGTTGGTCTTAGTTACCTGAGAGCGTGACCGCAGTACCCAAGGGACAACTGCTTGGGGTCGGTCGCACACGACCTTTTTTGTGGATAATAATAAGTTTGACTTGTTGGTGAGAGAAAAATAATTCACACAGACACATCGTCTCTGTATATGATGTCAAACTGACTTTATACATTAATTGATTTATTCACTGAATTACTAATTCCTTTAGAATCTTTTTTCTGACACCACCATAGATGCTTTAAGTAGTCATGATATTCCTCTACTTCTAAAACTACAAAACATAAGCATACAGTTGTTGCTGCTGAATATTATACACCAAGATTATTGCCTTCTACTGGAACTCCATTCCTTATGTTTGTCTGTCAAAACAAAATCTCTTTCTCAAATA
>NW_896032.1:0-835 GCF_000209065.1 Trypanosoma cruzi | reverse complement strand
TTTTCGAGTGGCTGCTGCACCACACGCTGTGGTCTATGTTTTTGTTTCGAATTATGAATGGTGGTGGTCAGAGACACTCTCTTTCAATGTCTGTTTGCGTGTTCACACACTGAACGCCAAACAACCCGGAACTATCCGCTGCTTGGAGGAATTTCGCGAGATCCTGCCCACAGGGGTGCTGCACTCGGCGGATCGCTTTCGAGCGGCTGCTGCACCACACGCTGTGGTCTAAATTTTTGTTTCGAATTATGAATGGTGGTGGTCAGAGACACTCTCTTTCAATGTCTGTTTGCGTGTTCACACACTGAACGCCAAACAACCCTGAATTATCCGCTGCTTGGAGGAATTTCGCGAGATCTTGCCCACAGGGGTGCTGCACTCGGCGGATCGTTTTCGAGCGGCTGCTGCACCACACGTTGTGGTCTAAATTTTTGTTTCGAATTATGAATGGTGGTGGTCAGAGACACTCTCTTTCAATGTCTGTTTGCGTGTTCACACACTGAACGCCAAACAACCCGGAACTATCCGCTGCTTGGAGGAATTTCGCGAGCTCTTGCCCACAACGGTGCTGCAGTCGGCGGATCGTTTTCGAGCGGCTGCTGCACCACACGCTGTGGTCTATGTTTTTGTTTCGAATTATGAATGGTGGTGGTCAGAGACACTCTCTTTCAATGTCTGTTTGCGTGTTCACACACTGAACGCCAAACAACCCGGAACTATCCGCTGCTTGGAGGAATTTCGCGAGCTCTTGCCCACAACGGTGCTGCAGTCGGCGGATCGTTTTCGAGCGGCTGCTGCACCACACGCTGTGGTCTATGTTTTTGTTTCGAGATTA
>NW_896031.1:0-835 GCF_000209065.1 Trypanosoma cruzi | reverse complement strand
GCCCTTGCACAGCGTCTCCACGGGCGTTGTCTGCTTGCGCTCGGATATGCGAGAGTACTTTTCCTGCTTCGTGTGCGCTTTCAGGCCCTGCCACGGCAGTGAGCCACGCAAGAAATACATCAGGATGTAGCCGATGCCCTCCAGGTCGTCGCGACGGCTCTGCTCAATGCCAAGATGCGTGTTGATCGAGCAGTACCGTGCCGTTCCCGTCAGGCTTTTCCCCTCCTTGTACGGGATGTGCTGGTGCGTGCGGGGGTCGCGGTACTTCTTGGCGAGACCAAAATCAACGACGTAGACGTGGTGCCCCTTCTTCCCGGTGCCCATCAAGAAATTGTCCGGCTTCATGTCGCGGTGGATGACGCTCTTGCTGTGGACAAACTCGATGCGCGCAATCATCTGCTCCGCCAGCATCAGCGTTGTCTTCAGCGACAGCTTCCTATCACAGAAGCTGAAGAGGTCCTCGAGCGAGGGCCCCAGCAGGTCCATCACCATCACGTTGAACTCGCCCTCCACGCCATAAAAAAGAATGTTGGGGATGCCCACGACCCCGCCGCCTGCGTTGAGAATGCGGTAGAATCGGGCCTCAAAGGCGAGCTGTGGATGGCGCGTCTTCGCCTGCTCCAGCTTGATGGCCACGGTCTCGCCCGTCTGTATGTTTGTGCCGCGGAAGATCTCGCCGAACGACCCCGCCCCTATCTTCTGGCCGAGGCGGAAGCGGTTACCCACTCGAAGCTCTAAGCTCATCGTGTGTTGCGTGAGGTGTTTGTGTGACGTTCACTCATACCTTGCCGGCAACAAAAGAAGAGAAAGAAAAGCAGGGCCCATTTTTTTGGCG
>NW_896030.1:0-835 GCF_000209065.1 Trypanosoma cruzi | reverse complement strand
AGGAAAAGCACGCAGAGGACGCGGCGCAGCATCATTGTCACTTGGGCCTTTGTGGACTTCGCTTGTTGCTTGCGGTGTAAACTCTCCTGTCGGGCCGGCACCGAGCGGGCACAACGAGAGCACGCAGCATGGGAGGGAGAGACACGGGCAGATGCACAGCATACACACACACGCACACAGAGACAGCGGGGGAGTTGGATCGAGACACGGCTGAGCAGCCACGCCACGCCGCAGGGACACCAGCACACACGCACACACACAGTCAGCGCCGAAAACGTACGAACGAACACAAACCAAAAAAAAAGTAAAAATAAAAATAAAATCGCACCGACGCTTCCCCCCACAAGTGGCGGGGCGGCGGTAGGAGATGTACATCAGCGCGCGGCCGTCGCAGAGAATGCACGGGCAGGCGGCACGGGGCCAGCACGCAACGGCAGCCAAAACAAAAGATGGTCACACCCGGAAGAACCAGGCGCAAAACAAACGGCGAAAGATACGCCAAGCACGCACAACCAAAGACAATGGCATATATACATCCACACCGCTGCAGGGTGCTCAAATATACGCGGCGCACCTCTCGGTGGGTCACGCCGAGAGCGGCGCACGCGCCCCGCCCCGTCCTCAGCACGCAGCACCGGCGGTCGCCACAGCGGCACTGACAAGCAGCAGCAGCGGCACCTGAACCCACAAAGGGCCGCCGAGGCCGCTCCCGTCGCCAGGAGTCGGTGCCTTGGAGGTGGTTGTGTTCTTGGCGGGTGCATTGGTGGTGGTGGTGGTGGTCGTCGTAGTAGTAGTTGTTGTTGTGGTGGTGGTTGTAGTTTGATCCTGGCCCTCC
>NW_896029.1:0-835 GCF_000209065.1 Trypanosoma cruzi | reverse complement strand
TGCAGCGGCCGCTCGAAAACGATCAGCCGAGTGCAGCACCCGTGTGGGCAAGAGCTCGCGAAATTCCTCCAAGCAGCGGATAGTTCAGGGTTGTTTGGTGTCCAGTGTGTGAACACGCAAACAGATATTGACAGAGAGTGCCTCTGACTCCCACCATTCACAATCGGAAACAAAAATTTAGACCACAACGTGTGATGCAGCAGCCGCTCGAAAACGATCAGCCGAGTGCAGCACCCGTGTGGGCAAGAGCTCGCGAAATTCCTCCAAGCAGCGGATAATTCAGGGTTGTTTGGTGTCCAGTGTATGAACACGCAAACAGATATTGACAGAGAGTGTCTCTGACCCCCACCATTCACAATCGGAAACAAAAATTTGGACCACAACGTGTGATGCAGCAGCCGCTAGAAAACGATCAGCCGAGTGCAGCACCCTTGTGGGCAACAGCTCGCGAAATTCCTCCAAGCAGCGGATAATTCAGGGTTGTTTGGTGTCCAGCGTGTGAACACGCAAACAGATATTGACAGAGAGTGCCTCTGACTCCCACCATTCACAATCGGAAACAAAAATTTAGACCACAACGTGTGATGCAGCGGCCGCTCGAAAACGATCAGCCGACTGCAGCACCCGTGTGGGCAAGAGCTCGCGAAATTCCTCCAAGCAGCGGATAATTCAGGGTTGTTTGGTGTCCAGTGTGTGAACACGCAAACAGATATTGACAGAGAGTGTCTCTGACTCCCACCATTCACAATCGGAAACAAAAATTTAGACCACAACGTGTGATGCAGCGGCCGCTCGAAAACGATCAGCCGAGTGCAGCACCCGTGTGGGCAAGAGC
>NW_896028.1:0-835 GCF_000209065.1 Trypanosoma cruzi | reverse complement strand
CAAAACATGTCTGACGCTGCCGTCCCGCCCAAGAAGGCCTCGCCGAAGAAGGCCGCGCCGAAGAAAGCAGTGGCTAAGAAGACTCCCGCCAAGAAGACTGCTAGGAAACCAGCCGTGAAGAAGCCTGCTGCGAAGAAGAGGGCCGCCCCCAAGAAGAAGCCTGCAGCAGCCAAGAAGGCTGTTACCAAGAGTGCCAAGAAGCATGCGGCAAAGAAGGCACCCAAGAAAGCCGTGAAGAAGGCGCCGAAGAAGTAGGGATTTATTTTGGCTCAACCGTGCGTTCTCGCGATCCGTGTCGCTGGCGCACCTGGTAGATAACGATATGAACTTGTCACCGGTGGAGACGACGTCATGCCCGTTTTTCCATTACTAGAACTCTTGTTTCGTTTTTATTTTTGTTTGTTTTTGTTTCTCATCCCCAGTGCTGGGGGCTGCAGCAGCCCTTCTTCCGTGTGTGCATTCGCGACGGTGCTGTGGAAAAGCACTATAGAGAACCTGAAGGGCGTGTTTGTGGTGGTCTGTCCTTTGTGCCCATTCTTCTCACCGTGTTGTTTTGGTGCGATTTCTCGTGCCGCGTGCTGTCCGCTCACTGCTCCTCCTGCCCCTTCCCTGTGTGTTGTCTTTGTGTTTGGTGAAGATCCTGCTGAGAGTGCACGAAAGGAATTTAAGAACGCAAAACATGTCTGACGCTGCCGTTCCGCTCAAGAAGGCCTCGCCGAAGAAGGCAGTGGCTAAGAGGACTCCCGCCAAGAAGACTGCTAGGAAACCAGCCGTGAAGAAGCCTGCTGCGAAGAAGAGGGCCGCCCCCAAGAAGAAGCCTGCAGCAGCCAAGAAG
>NW_896027.1:0-835 GCF_000209065.1 Trypanosoma cruzi | reverse complement strand
TGTCGACGCGGTTTGTCATGACGCGGTCGACGCTGGTGTGTGGCGGGGGCTCGTGCGCTGCGATCCTCTTGGAGCGCGGCCTCGGCGTGCACCTGTCCAGCGTCTTCTACATGGACAACTGCGCTGTCATGTCGCGGACGCACGTGATGTATGCTTTTGCGTCGGACCTGCGTGTCAGCGGCGGCTCCGTGTTCTCCATACAGAACAGCTCTTGGATTGCGCCGAGCACCGAATACGAAGAAGGCGCGTGTGTGTTTGGGGATGTTTTTTTGGATGGCGGCAGCGTGCTGCAGGTTGTGTCCAGTAATTTCCGTCTTGGCTTCGCCATGCTCATTGCAGAAACGCTGACCGTAACTGGTGGCAGCTGGCTGGTGCACCGCAACAACGAGTTCCGCACCGCCTACGTTGTGTACGTGGCTAAATACGACGGCGTTGCGTTCCGCGATCGGAGTGTGTGGTCGATACTTGACAACAAACTCACGTACGCCTTGTACTCGTCCTTTACGCATATGACAAGCAACTGGCCACCACCATCCGACACGCGCCCGATCATCTACGGCGTGTGCAACGAGGTAATGGGCTCTCCTGTGACGGATTACCGAGAAGGTCTCAATATTGGAGCACCCGTGACGGCACTGGACTGTGGCGCGTGCACCGTGGACGCTGTGTGCTTCGCTCCGAGGACGAGCAGCATCAGCGGCTGTGAGTGTGAGTGCGCTGCTGGCGGCTACGGTGACACTTGTCTGCCAGCTGCTGTTCCGGACGGCCTTGGGCCGCTCCCGCTCCCCGACGCGAAGGGCACGGAGGTCCGCTGCGTGCACGGTGGCAGCATCAA
>NW_896026.1:0-835 GCF_000209065.1 Trypanosoma cruzi | reverse complement strand
GTGCATGGCTCTCTCACACTCACTCTCACGCGGCCACCACCGCAGCCGCAGCCGCACAAACCACGAAACAGATGGAATCAGTGCGATTGCAGAACTCGCACACCGTCCTGCAAACCAGAAGTTTAAAAAGCAATATGAAACAAGAATTCAAAAAAAAAAAAAATGGAAAAAACTTAGGCTTCTGCGGGAATCGAACCCGCGTCCCCGGATGACATTGTGAGCGTGTTTGCCACTGAGCTAAAAAAATGCGGTAGCGCGACTCCTTTTCACGTAAAGTATTAATGTCGATCTTCGAACAATCGAGCACATTTGCGTTGTCCCCTGGAAAACGAAAAAGACGTGTTTAGGATGCGCAGCCGCAGCGTGGTTACTACTGTAAGTCGTCATATATCTAACGCCCGAGGCCACCGCTGCAGCTTGGATAATTCGACACGTCGTGCTGTATCTAACGTCCGGGGCAGCCGCTGCAACTTGGATAATTCGACACGTCGTCCCGTATCTAACGCCCGAGGCCACCGCTGCAACTTGGATAATTCGACACGTCGTCCCGTATCTAACGTCCGGGGCAGCCGCTGCAACTTGGATAATTCGACACGTCGTGCTGTATCTAGCGTCCGGGGCCACCGCCCTACCATTTTTTATTTCTTGCGGCGGCCAACCCCGGCAGTAAGGACAAAAAAAAGAATCGCGTTTTCTTTAATGTTTTTCCTGTTTGGGGGCGGGGATCTTTGTTTTCTATGATTGCCTCTTTTTTTTTGTCTGTTCCAGGTTGGCTGTTAGGAGGCTTGATGTGCCTGCTGGGTGATCGCCGGCTTTTTTATTGGTGATTGCGTAT
>NW_896025.1:0-835 GCF_000209065.1 Trypanosoma cruzi | reverse complement strand
CAAGAGCTCGCGAAATTCCTCCAAGCAGCGGATAGTTCAGGGTTGTTTGGTGTCCAGTGTGTGAACACTCAAACAGATATTGACAGACAGTGCCTCTGACTCCCACCATTCACAATCGGAAACAAAAATTTGGACCACAACGTGTGATGCAGCGGCCGCTCGAAAACGATCAGCCGAGTGCAGCACCCGTGTGGGCAAGAGCTCGCGAAATTCCTCCAAGCAGCGGATAGTTCATGGTTGTTTGGTGTCCAGTGTGTGAACACGCAAACAGATATTGACAGAGAGTGCCTCTGACTCCCACCATTCACAATCGGAAACAAAAATTTGGACCACAACGTGTGATGCAGCAGCCGCTCGAAAACGATCAGCCGAGCGCAGCACCCGTGTGGGCAAGAGCTCGCGAAATTCCTCCAAGCAGCGGATAGTTCAGGGTTGTTTGGTGTCCAGTGTGTGAACACGCAAACAGATATTGACAGAGAGTGTCTCTGACTCCCACCATTCACAATTGGAAACAAAAATTTGGACCACAACGTGTGATGCAGCGGCCGCTCGAAAACGATCAGCCGAGCGCAGCACCCGTGTGGGCAAGAGCTCGCGAAATTCCTCCAAGCAGCGGATAGTTCAGGGTTGTTTGGTGTCCAGTGTGTGAACACGCAAACAGATATTGACAGAGAGTGCCTCTGACTCCCACCATTCACAATCGGAAACAAAAATTTGGACCACAACGTGTGATGCAGCGGCCGCTCGAAAACGATCAGCCGAGTGCAGCACCCGTGTGGGCAACAGCTCGCGAAAATCCTCCAAGCAGCGGATAGTTCAGGGTTGTTTGGTGTCC
>NW_896024.1:0-835 GCF_000209065.1 Trypanosoma cruzi | reverse complement strand
GCAGCCGCTCGAAAGCGATTATCCGAGTGCAGCACCGTTGTGGGCAGGACTCGCGAAATTCCTCCAAGCAGCGGATAGTTCCGGGTTGTTTGGCGTTCAGTGTGTGAACACGCAAACAGACATTGAAAGAGAGTGTCTCTGACCACCACCATTCATAATTCGAAACAAAAATTTAGACCACAACGTGTGGTGCAGCAGCCGCTCGAAAACGATTATCCGAGTGCAGCACCGTTGTGGGCAGGAGCTCGCGAAATTCCTCCAAGCAGCGGATAGTTCCGGGTTGTTTGGCGTCCAGTGTGTGAACACGCAAACAGATATTGAAAGAGAGTGTCTCTGACCACCACCATTCATAATTCGAAACAAAAATTTAGACCACAGCGTGTGGTGCAGCAGCCGCTCGAAAACGATTATCCGAGTGCAGCACCGTTGTGGGCAAGATCTCGCGAAATTCCTCCAAGCAGCGGATAATTCCGGGTTGTTTGGCGTTCAGTGTGTGAACACGCAAACAGACATTGAAAGAGAGTGTCTCTGACCACCACCATTCATAATTCGAAACAAAATTTAGACCACAGCGTGTGGTGCAGCAGCCGCTCGAAAACGATTATCCGAGTGCAGCACCGTTGTGGGCAGGAGCTCGCGAAATTCCTCCAAGCAGCGGATAGTTCCGGGTTGTTTGGCGTTCAGTGTGTGAACACGCAAACAGACATTGAAAGAGAGTGTCTCTGACCACCACCATTCATAATTCGAAACAAAATTTAGACCACAGCGTGTGGTGCAGCAGGCGCTCGAAAACGATTCTCCGAGTGCAGCACCGTTGTGGGCAAGAGCTCGCGAA
>NW_896023.1:0-835 GCF_000209065.1 Trypanosoma cruzi | reverse complement strand
AGGTGGGGGTTAGACTCAAGCGAGGGGGTTAGAAGAAATTTCATCCCGCTAAACAGAAAACTGTCAACACGGTTGTGTCGTTGTTCGCAGCTAAAAATCCCAATATTAGCCGCCCGCTTACGTGTTTCACGGGCATCTTCATAATTTTCCTGATCATCCTCTACACTTGCTTTACCCTTTTGCGCGTTGCACACGGCCTCGAACACGTCAACATTTGTGTACTGCAGTTCGGGGACTTCAAAGCAAGGTGGAAGATTTGCATTTGCGTTCACTAAAACATTGTTTGGAGAGCCATTTGCTTCCTTTTGCCTATTTTGCGAGAATGACGTTGGGATGGCGTACTCCTCCACATTCATTAGGTAGTAGGGGTGCTGATGGTGTGGAAGCACGGGACCTTTTCCAGTGGGCTGTGCCACAGCTGGAATAGATGTTAGGCGATATAGCCCAACGTGGATCTGACGCGACTGTAGCAGGCAGTCCAGCATCCATGTAATAGGAACTACAAAAACATTGCTGATTCCCCCTTCTACGCACCTCCGTACCTTGTCACTGCGCTCATATCCAGGGCGGTATACCAGCACGTTCACTTGTGAAACGTCAAAATCCACGATGCATGTCGCCCCGTGACGCTCAGCCATGCGCCATTCAACAGAGTGACTTGGGTGCTTGATGGTACGTGGAATGACTCCGTTGAAGTGAATCCTGCACCCCGCAAAGATCTGGGGCACACCGCAACGGTCCATCGGTCGAGAACGCAAACAGACCTGGCAGAAGGCATTTTGCCGGGAAACCTCCACCGTACAAATCGGGCAGGTCCAACTATCCCGTGTAATCG
>NW_896022.1:0-835 GCF_000209065.1 Trypanosoma cruzi | reverse complement strand
GACGCCTTCTTCGCTGCCTGCTTCGGGGTTGCCATCCTTGTCTGCGAAAAACAAAAAACAAATAGTAATAAAGTATGGTTGGGTTCCTTGGCTTGGCTTTGATCTTGGGAAACAAAGGGAGGAGAGAAGGGCGGGGGCAGGAGACCTGCGGCCAAAGCAGAGGAAAAAGCGCACGGCACGCCACAATGCGGCCAAGCACCGATGCCGAGGCGCCGCAGAGACCTACACAACAGTTGGGAGAGAGGCAGTAGAAAACGAAAAGAAAACAACAACAAACCAATCCTATTCTATAGGGCTACGTGTGGGTCACCGTGGCTCAGCGACGACGGCCACCCAGGTGCATCTAACATGTTGCGCCCCCTCCCTGCGCCTGGCCTGAAGGCCGCTCTAAGCGCTGGGCGTCGCCCTCGCCTTCTTGCTGCTCTTGTGCTTCTTCGCCAGCGCCTTGTTCAGGCTCGGCATCACACCACCACGCGACAGCGTCACATCCTTCAGGAGCATGCCGAGGTCGTCGTCGTGGCGCACGGCAAGCGTCACCGTGCGGGGTGTCAGGCGCTTCGGCTTCTTTGCCTGCTGGCTCGCCGCCTTCACGGACAGCTCCAGCAGCTCGGCTGTCAGGTACTCCAGCACCGCCGCCATGTACACAGCGCCCGACGCGCCGATGCGGCGGGCATACTGGCCGCGGCGCAGCAGCGAGCCCACACGGCCCACGGGGAAGATCAGACCGGCCTTCGCGGAGCGGCCGCCGCTGTGCTTCTTGGACGCCTTCTTCGCTGCCTGCTTCGGGGTTGCCATCCTTGTCTGCGAAAAACAAAAAACAAATAGTAATAAAGTA
>NW_896021.1:0-835 GCF_000209065.1 Trypanosoma cruzi | reverse complement strand
CGTGCGCGCCGTTGCGCAAGAAAGAAAAACGACAACAATAGCAGGAAGTGGGAGGGAGGGGAGCGGGCGCTCAGCCGAAAGGTGATTTTTATTGTTCCGTTCTCAATGCGTCGCTCAAACTGTTTGGACCTCGAACAACATGTCTCCATCGTAGCGCGTGTGTGTGTGTGCGGGCGTGCGCGTCGCTGGGCCGCAAAACCGCGCAGCGAGAGCAGAGGGACAAAGAAAGAAAAAAAGAAAAAGAAAAAAAAAGAAAGATGGGGGTGTAAAGCAAAGCACTTCAGTGTGAGCTGAGTCGGGAATTGCGTCCTCACGCGTTTTCGTCGTCAGACTGACAGGAAACTGTGGAATTTCATCACGCGTCGCAGCCGCATCTCTCACCCGTGCGCGTCCTCTTTGGTTTTTTTTTTTCCCATCGTTTCCCGAACTGGGGAGGGAGCCTCGACGCGCGCACCGTCACCGCAAACTCTCGCGCAACCGGGCAGTGGCGCCACGCGCGGCACCGACAGCGCGCCACCGGCCCAAGGGTCGCTGCGCTTCACGACCGGCGTGTCTCTTTCTCGGGGCGCCGATGCACCCAAGCGCCCAGCGTCACGGAGCGGTGGGTCTCAAGACGCGCCTTTCCTGGCCATGCGAGGGGAGGCGCGGGGGCCAGCCGGCGAGGTTGCGGCGGGCGGGGCGGCTGTCAGACCTGTTGAGTTTGTTTTTGGCCATCACGCAAGCGCGTTCACGGGGCCACGCGCCCTCGCGCACAAGAGTTGGTTGCTTCCATCAGCAGCGGCGTGCGCCCACCACAACCCACCTCCGGGCAATTCGGCCCTCTCTTTCTCTTTCT
>NW_896020.1:0-835 GCF_000209065.1 Trypanosoma cruzi | reverse complement strand
GATCAGCCGAGTGCAGCACCCGTGTGGGCAAGAGCTCGCGAAATTCCTCCAAGCAGCGGATAGTTCAGGGTTGTATGGTGTCCAGTGTGTGAACACGCAAACAGATATTGACAGAGAGTGTCTCTGACTCCCACCATTCACAATCGGAAACAAAAATTTGGACCACAACGTGTGATGCAGCAGCCGCTCGAAAACGATCAGCCGAGTGCAGCACCCGTGTGGGCAAGAGCTCGCGAAATTCCTCCAAGCAGCGGATAATTCACGGTTGTATGGTGTCCAGTGTGTGAACACGCAAACAGATATTGACAGAGAGTGCCTCTGGCTCCCATCATTCATAATCGGAAACAAAAATTTGGACCACAACGTGTGATGCAGCAGCCGCTCGAAAACGATCAGCCGAGTGCAGCACCCGTGTGGGCAAGAGCTCGCGAAATTCCTCCAAGCAGCGGATAATTCACGGTTGTATGGTGTCCAGTGTGTGAACACGCAAACAGATATTGACAGAGAGTGTCTCTGACTCCCACCATTCACAATCGGAAACAAAAATTTGGACCACAACGTGTGATGCAGCAGCCGCTCGAAAACGATCAGCCGAGTGCAGCACCCGTGTGGGCAAGAGCTCGCGAAATTCCTCCAAGCAGCGGATAGTTCAGGGTTGTATGGTGTCCAGTGTGTGAACACGCAAACAGATATTGACAGAGAGTGTCTCTGACTCCCACCATTCACAATCGGAAACAAAAATTTGGACCACAACGTGTGATGCAGCAGCCGCTCGAAAACGATCAGCCGAGTGCAGCACCCGTGTGGGCAAGAGCTCGCGAAATTCCTCCAAGCA
>NW_896019.1:0-835 GCF_000209065.1 Trypanosoma cruzi | reverse complement strand
AAATTTAGACCACAGCGTGTGGTGCAGCAGCCACTCGAAAACGATTATCCGACTGCAGCACCCTTGTGGGCAAGATCTCGCGACATTCCTCCAAGCAGCGGATAGTTCAGGGTTGTTTGGCGTCCAGTGTGTGAACACGCAAACAGACATTGAAAGAGAGCGCCTCTGACCACCACCATTCATAATTCGAAACAAAAACATAGACCACAGCGTGTGGTGCAGCAGCCGCTCGAAAACGATTATCCGACTGCAGCACCCTTGTGGGCAAGATCTCGCGACATTCCTCCAAGCAGCGGATAGTTCAGGGTTGTTTGGCGTCCAGTGTGTGAACACGCAAACAGACATTGAAAGAGAGTGCCTCTGACCACCACCATTCATAATTCGAAACAAAAACATAGACCACAGCGTGTGGTGCAGCAGCCGCTCGAAAACGATTATCCGACTGCAGCACCCTTGTGGGCAAGATCTCGCGAAATTCCTCCAAGCAGCGGATAGTTCAAGGTTGTTTGGCGTCCAGTGTGTGAACACGCAAACAGACATTGAAAGAGAGTGCCTCTGACCACCACCATTCATAATTCGAAACAAAAACATAGACCACAGCGTGTGGTGCAGCAGCCACTCGAAAACGATTATCCGACTGCAGCACCCTTGTGGGCAAGATCTCGCGACATTCCTCCAAGCAGCGGATAGTTCAGGGTTGTTTGGCGTCCAGTGTGTGAACACGCAAACAGACATTGAAAGAGAGCGCCTCTGACCACCACCATTCATAATTCGAAACAAAAACATAGACCACAGCGTGTGGTGCAGCAGCCGCTCGAAAACGATTATCCGACTG
>NW_896018.1:0-835 GCF_000209065.1 Trypanosoma cruzi | reverse complement strand
TTTTTGCTGCGCCGTTGGGACGCTTTTCTGAAGGTGAGACTTTGCTTCCAAAAGGAGAGCACGCCTCTGACATGGCGTTAGTCTCCCTGCGGGTGCATGAAAAGGAACTTGTCATGGACGCAACGTCTAGGGCTGACAATTCCATGGAGAAGTCGTGCGCAGGTAGCGTTTTAAAACCGGTGAAGCCACTAGATTCTAAGCCGCTGGCGCTAGGGATGATGGAACATTTGGCAAGCAGCACTTCAAGTGAAAAGACGATCCCACGCCTAATGGACTCAAAATTGGCCTCCTCGTCAGGAGGCAGAGATGGCATTGTTAATGGAGAATGCTGTTATTCCACACCGGCCGGCAGTTTAACTTCTTTTGGGAAGGTGTGTAAAGAAAAGGCGGTTGTGGCGGCCACGGAAAAGAGTGAAGAGGAGGAAATTTGCTGCATTTGCCTGGAGGAATATACGGAGGAGAACCCCATGTTGTATGGGGAATGCAAGCACCATTTTCATTTGCCCTGTCTCATGAATTGGAAACAACGCAGCAACGTCTGTCCAATGTGTGCGTCAGAGACGCTGCGGGGACTGGCAGAGGATGAGGCTCCACCTCCTGTTCGTGCAACGGACGATGACATTTTTGCGATACTTTTGCAGCACCAATTGGGGCGGTACACACGCCAAGGAAGGCAACACCGTCAACGTGAACGTGAACTTGAACGCGAGCGCTCTCAAGGAAATGAATCGGCTGCCCAAAAATCGGAACAGCATTTAAAAAGGCACACGAATCTTTCCTCACAATGTCGTTCGGGTCGTGATAAAGCACCAGATGAACGTCAACGGCATTTAAA
>NW_896017.1:0-835 GCF_000209065.1 Trypanosoma cruzi | reverse complement strand
AAATAAATAAATAAATAAATAATTAGTTAATTAAACTCCACAAGTGTGCGTGTGCAAGCTGAAGTGAAATATGTGCTCCCCTCTTCTTCCGCGCAGCCTTTTTCCTCTCATCACATATGCCGTCAACGCGCTCCATCTCCCTCTCTCTCTCTCTCTTCTGGGGCCCCCGCACGGTGTCTGCTGCCGCCGGGCAAATTTGTCTCGGGCCGAGTGTAAAAAGAAGAAGAAAAAAAAAAACAAAAAAAAAAGGGCGGGGGGAGAAAAGGGGAGGGGAGGGGGGCCAAGCCGGCAAAGTGGCAAAAAAACAACAAAAAAAAAAACCCATAAATTTCCTCAAAGGGAGGAATAAAAAAAAAAAGATAAAATAAAATAAAAATAACAAATACAAAAGTGACTGTTCAGTTAAGCCATGCACTACAGATGGTCAAAATCGTCAAACAAACACGCAAACCCCCCCCCCCCCCCCCAAAAAAAAAAGGAAAAAACGGCAACTCCTGTCCGGAAAAAAAAAAAAAAAAAAAACCCAAAAAATAAATCTCCAAGCATATACATCTATTCATATGCATATATATATATATATATATATGATCAAACAACCCCCCAAATTTTGATATGTGTACTTTAAAAAAAAATGTTCATCGAAAAAAGCAAACAAAACAAATAATAATAAAAAAAAAAATTGGAATTAACAAAAATGTCTTTATTACATGCGGGCATTAATGAGCGTTTTCACCCCCCCCCATTCCCTTCTTTTTTTTTTTTTTCTTCCCCCCCCCCCGGTTGTGGTGGTGGCCTAATTTTTAATTTTTAATTTTTTTTTTTTTCCTTTCCGAAT
>NW_896016.1:0-835 GCF_000209065.1 Trypanosoma cruzi | reverse complement strand
GCACCGCTGCCGTCCTGCCTGGCTGCATGGGCGGAGCACCGTAACTGTTTCTGTTTTGTTTTCATTGCATTGAGTGGGCGACCTCTCTCTCTCTCCCTGTGTGTGTGTTTTGCTTTACGGGAGCAATGAGAGTGTGTGTGCGCTGGTAGTCCCACGCTTCGGCTTTTTGTTTTGTTTTTCTTTTTGATTTTGTGGTTGAGTGCACCCATTCCGCGGCTGCGTGTGTGTGTGTGTGATGATATGAGTAATTTGCGTGTGTGCTTATCTGCCTCTCTCTGCCGTTGCTTTCTTCAGACTCTCTTGTGGCGCACAGCTGCTCTGCAAGTATAGGCGCTGACAAACACACACACACATGCACACACATGCCGTGCTTAAAACGCTGAGAATGCACGCACGCACAGGATTGTGGCTGCCGAGGCCCTCGCGAGGGGGAAAAAACCTGCATTTTTTTTTTTTTGACATGTTGCTCGGTGTGTGCTGACGCGTGACGAATAACAACACGCCCCAATAAGCAGAAAAGAAGTAAAACAAAATGGCGCTGAGCGGCACACCGGTAAGCCAAAAATACGCAATCACCAATAAAAAAGCCGGCGATCACCCAGCAGGCACATCAAGCGTCCTCAAAACCAACCTGGAACAGACAAAAAAAAAGAGGCAATCATAGAAAACAAAGATCCCCGCCCCCAAACAGGAAAAACATTAAAGAAAACGCGATTCTTTTTTTTGTCCTTACTGCCGGGGTTGGCCGCCGCAAGAAATAAAAAATGGTAGGGCGGTGGCCCCGGACGCTAGATACAGCACGACGTGTCGAATTATCCAAGTGCAGCGGCTGCCC
>NW_896015.1:0-835 GCF_000209065.1 Trypanosoma cruzi | reverse complement strand
TTCGCTGAATCCGTCGCTACTGCCCATATGAGCTCGCTGCCATAGCGTAATTTGGAAGCACCGTATCCAATGACGAACGTGCGTAGGTCATGTGGAGATGGTCCCGCCTCTTTGTGCGCTATGCAGCGTAGCTGCGATATCCGTTGCGAAGTGGCAGCGCATTGCTTGGAGGCCGCCACATTTAGCGTCAGTCGTGGATCGAGATCCATGCCGAGAAGCTTCGTAGTTCGCGATGCCCCCATGGTCATGACTGGGATTTGACATCCAGCCACTACCAGGGGCCACTTTCCTTCACGATCATAATCTGACTCCGTGTGCGTGGAGAATGTGAACCAAGCGGCTTCACACTTTGACGGGTTAATGGCCAGGCCATTTTCCTGACTCCACGCATGCAGCTTTTCAAGAACCATGTTGGCAGTGGGAATGGCGTCTTCCCGGGACTGCCCCTTAACGATAATAGAGAGGTCGTCCGCATACATGTCGGCTGTGACACCCGCAAAGCTGTTCAGCAGATTGAGAAGTGGGTGTGCGTAAAGGGAGAACAAATACGGTCCCAGCACGGACCCCTGAGGAACTCCTCGCAGCATGGGACGCCGATCGCTGTGTCTGTGGCCAACTCGTGTCTTCGCGTAGCGACGACATAGAAAGTTTCTAAGCCACCCTCTACAATTCACCCCCGGAATATTAGCCAGCAAGCGACTGAGGACTCGATGATCTATGGAGTCAAAGGCCTTGCTGAAATCAACCAACACCAGCAGGGTCCGATGGGGTCTGCAGTGGAGTTGATTGCCAATACCGCTCTTCTTGGGAAGGCTCACTGGAAATAGTGATTCTA
>NW_896014.1:0-835 GCF_000209065.1 Trypanosoma cruzi | reverse complement strand
AAGCAAAACACACACACAGGGAGAGAGAGAGAGGTCGCTCACTCAATGCAATGAAAACAAAACAGAAACAGTTACGGTGCTCCGCCCATGCAGCCAGGCAGGACGGCAGCGGTGCGTGTCGTGCAAAAGAGAGCACCAACGGGCCTGCATGGGTGTGCATGCATATATACAATGGGCACATTATTGTGTGTGCTTCGTGGGGTGAGGCGACGACGAGAGTCCATGCAAGGGGACACACACACAGAGAGAGAAGGAAGTGTGTGTATGCGGGCGGTGCATGGCTCTCTCACACTCACTCTCACGCGGCCACCACCGCAGCCGCAGCCGCACAAACCACGAAACAGATGGAATCAGTGCGATTGCAGAACTCGCACACCGTCCTGCAAACCAGAAGTTTAAAAAGCAATATGAAACAAGAATTCAAAAAAAAAAAAAAATGGAAAAAACTTAGGCTTCTGCGGGAATCGAACCCGCGTCCCCGGATGACATTGTGAGCGTGTTTGCCACTGAGCTAAAAAAATGCGGTCGCGCGACTCCTTTTCACGTAAAGTATTAATGTCGATCTTCGAACAATCGAGCACATTTGCGTTGTCCCCTGGAAAACGAAAAAGACGTGTTTAGGATGCGCAGCCGCAGCGTGGTTACTACTTTAAGTCGTCATATATCTAACGCCCGAGGCCACCGCTGCAGCTTGGATAATTCGACACGTCGTGCTGTATCTAACGCCCGAGGCCACCGCTGCAACTTGGATAATTCGACACGTCGTGCTGTATCTAACGTCCGGGGCAGCCGCTGCAACTTGGATAATTCGACCACGTCGTCCCCGTATCTAACG
>NW_896013.1:0-835 GCF_000209065.1 Trypanosoma cruzi | reverse complement strand
TGTTTGGTGTCCAGTGTGTGAACACGCAAACAGATATTGACAGAGAGTGCCTCTGACTCCCACCATTCACAATCGGAAACAAAAATTCAGACCACAACGTGTGATGCAGCGGCCGCTCGAAAACGATTAGCCGAGTGCAGCACCCGTGTGGGCAAGAGCTCGCGAAATTCCTCCAAGCAGCGGATAGTTCAGGGTTGTTTGGTGTCCAGTGCATGAACACGCAAACAGATATTGACAGAGAGTGTCTCTGACTCCCACCATTCATAATTGGAAACAAAAATTTAGACCACAACGTGTGATGCAGCAGCCGCTCGAAAACGATTAGCCGAGTGCAGCACCCGTGTGGGCAAGAGCTCGCGAAATTCCTCCAAGCAGCGGATAATTCAGGGTTGTTTGGTGTCCAGTGTGTGAACACGCAAACAGATATTGACAGAGAGTGTCTCTGACTCCCACCATTCATAATCGGAAACAAAAATTCAGACCACAACGTGTGATGCAGCAGCCGCTCGAAAGCGATCAGCCGAGTGCAGCACCCGTGTGGGCAAGAGCTCGCGAAATTCCTCCAAGCAGCGGATAATTCAGGGTTGTTTGGTGTCCAGTGCATGAACACGCAAACAGATATTGACAGAGACTGCCTCTGACTCCCACCATTCATAATCGGAAACAAAAATTTAGACCACAACGTGTGATGCAGCAGCCGCTCGAAAACGATCAGCCGACTGCAGCACCCGTGTGGGCAAGAGCTCGCGAAATTCCTCCAAGCAGCGGATAGTTCAGGGTTGTTTGGTGTCCCAGTGTGTGAACCACGCAAACAAGGATATGACCAGAGACTGCC
>NW_896012.1:0-835 GCF_000209065.1 Trypanosoma cruzi | reverse complement strand
ACAACGTGTGATGCAGCGACCGCTCGAAAACGATCAGCCGAGTGCAGCACCCGTGTGGGCAAGAGCTCGCGAAATTCCTCCAAGCAGCGGATAATTCAGGGTTGTTTGGTGTCCAGTGTATGAACACGCAAACAGATATTGACAGAGAGTGTCTCTGACTCCCACCATTCACAATCGGAAACAAAAATTTGGACCACAACGTGTGATGCAGCGGCCGCTCGAAAACGATCATCCGAGTGCAGCACCCGTGTGGGCAAGAGCTCGCGAAATTCCTCCAAGCAGCGGATAATTCAGGGTTGTTTGGTGTCCAGTGTATGAACACGCAAACAGATATTGACAGAGAGTGCCTCTGACTCCCACCATTCACAATTGGAAACAAAAATTTGGACCACAACGTGTGATGCAGCGACCGCTCGAAAACGATCAGCCGAGTGCAGCACCCTTGTGGGCAAGAGCTCGCGAAATTCCTCCAAGCAGCGGATAATTCAGGGTTGTTTGGTGTCCAGTGTATGAACACGCAAACAGATATTGACAGAGAGTGTCTCTGACCCCCATCATTCACAATCGGAAACAAAAATTTGGACCACAACGTGTGATGCAGCGGCCGCTCGAAAACGATTAGCCGAGTGCAGCACCCGTGTGGGCAAGAGCTCGCGAAATTCCTCCAAGCAGCGGATAATTCAGGGTTGTTTGGTGTCCAGTGTATGAACACGCAAACAGATATTGACAGAGAGTGTCTCTGACTCCCACCATTCACAATCGGAAACAAAAATTTGGACCACAACGTGTGATGCAGCGGCCGCTCGAAAACGATCAGCCGAGTGCAGCACCCGTG
>NW_896011.1:0-835 GCF_000209065.1 Trypanosoma cruzi | reverse complement strand
ATCCAAGCTGCAGCGGTGGCTTCGGGCGTTAGATATATGACGACTTACAGTAGTAACCACGCTGCGGCTGCGCATCCTAAACACGTCTTTTTCGTTTTCCAGGGGACAACGCAAATGTGCTCGATTGTTCGAAGATCGACATTAATACTTTACGTGAAAAGGAGTCGCGCGACCGCATTTTTTTAGCTCAGTCGCAAACACGCTCACAATGTCATCCGGGGACGCGGGTTCGATTCCCGCAGAAGCCTAAGTTTTTTCCATTTTTTTTTTTTTTGAATTCTTGTTTCATATTGCTTTTTAAACTTCTGGTTTGCAGGACGGTGTGCGAGTTCTGCAATCGCACTGATTCCATCTGTTTCGTGGTTTGTGCGGCTGCGGCTGCGGTGGTGGCCGCGTGAGAGTGAGTGTGAGAGAGCCATGCACCGCCCGCATACACACACTTCCTTCTCTCTCTGTGTGTGTGTCCCCTTGCATGGACTCTCGTCGTCGCCTCACCCCACGAAGCACACACAATAATGTGCCCATTGTATATATGCATGCACACCCATGCAGGCCCGTTGGTGCTCTCTTTTGCACGACACGCACCGCTGCCGTCCTGCCTGGCTGCATGGGCGGAGCACCGTAACTGTTTCTGTTTTGTTTTCATTGCATTGAGTGGGCGACCTCTCTCTCTCTCCCTGTGTGTGTGTTTTGCTTTACGGGAGCAATGAGAGTGTGTGTGCGCTGGTAGTCCCACGCTTCGGCTTTTTGTTTTGTTTTTCTTTTTGATTTTGTGGTTGAGTGCACCCATTCCGCGGCTGCGTGTGTGTGTGTGTGATGATATGAGTAATTTGCG
>NW_896010.1:0-835 GCF_000209065.1 Trypanosoma cruzi | reverse complement strand
CTTTTAATCGTACGGAACTGCTTGCTGCGCTACGTAATACGCCGTATGGCAAGGCCCCCGGACCGGATGAAGTCTACAGTGAGGCACTGCGACATATTTCGTCAAAGGGTCTTCGATTCCTTCTTCGTTGCATTAACCACAGCTGGACGACCGGTACGATCCCGGCTGAGTGGAGACGCGCTACCATCGTCCCACTCTTAAAACCCGGTAAGTCGCCGGAACTGCTTGAGTCATATCGACCCATCAGCCTTACTTCCATTGTGAGTAAGGTTGCTGAGAAAATGGTACTGAAGAGATTGCTTTGGGTGTGGACGCCTCACCCCCACCAGTATGCATATCGTAGTATGCGTACCACGACGATGCAGCTGGCACACCTGATACACGAAGTGGAGCATAATAGAAATCATTATTTCCAAGTGAACCTTCCCAAGAAGAGCGGTATTGGTAATCAACTCCACTACAGACCCCATCGGACTCTGCTGGTGTTGGTTGATTTCAGCAAGGCTTTTGACTCCATAGATCATCGAGTCCTCAGTCGCTTGCTGGCTAATATTCCGGGGGTGAATTGTAGAAGGTGGCTTAGAAACTTTCTATGTGGTCGCTACGCGAAGACACGAGTTGGTAACAGAAACAGTGATCGGCGTCCCATGTTGCGAGGAGTTCCTCAGGGGTCCGTACTGGGACCATATTTGTTCTCCCTTTACGTACACCCACTTCTCAATCTGCTGAACAGCTTTGCGGATGTCACAGCAGACATGTATGCGGACGACCTCTCTATTATCGTTAAGGGGCAGTCCCGGGAAGACGCCATTCCCACTGCCAACATGGTCTCAAC
>NW_896009.1:0-835 GCF_000209065.1 Trypanosoma cruzi | reverse complement strand
ATTTGTCGAAGAGAAAATTACACCCTCATGATCATAAATTCTAAAGCAAAAGCGGTTTTTACTCGAAATGATGGTGCCACTCTTTTTCAGGTGTTGGGCTAAGCATATCTTTTTCTACCTCCGGCATCCCGACAAAAGTATTTTGCCGTCAAGTTGAACATTTGTTCAACAGAACCGCTGTTCTCCCAATAAGCACACCGCACGGCGTGACGCCAGTTTGCGCAAACAGTTCTCCTTCCTAACACTGCGCCCCATCGAGCAAAACAGCGCCTCACGATAATATAAATAAATAAATAACAGAAAATAAACGAGCAAACGCCGACGTCTCGCACGCAATAAAAGCTCCGGCAACCAGGGAACAAACACCCCTTCAAAGGTGCTCGTATAGAAGCAAATAGCTATTAATCGCCTACCGCAGTTTGCTACAAGCCAAACGTCCCAGTGGCAGAACTAACAACCCACAACCGCTTATACAAAGCAATATTGGGCTGGGCTGCTGGCCGCAACCTGAAATGATCTAAATAAGTCAAACATGATGGATGAAAGGAAAAGTTAAATAGAGAAGCCGTGGGTTCGCCACCTCCTCATTGTCTGCTCCAAGAATATATATTCGGATTGCCACTCTCATGACACGTTGTACTTTGTTAGTAATAGAAATATTATAACTCACGAAGTGGCAAACTTTGGACTCCTCCTGTCACAAGACCCCGCCGCTCCCCTTCGCCAAGTCCTGAAGTGTAAACACGCGACCACGCGATATGCCGTCTGCGCGGTTTTCTGCTGACCGCACGTAAGCAAAGGATGCTTGTATCCCGCGAGACTCCAAAAACTCATG
>NW_896008.1:0-835 GCF_000209065.1 Trypanosoma cruzi | reverse complement strand
CTGGCCGTGTGCTGCTGGTGTGTGCCCTCTGCGTGCTGTGGTGCGGTGCCGGCGGTGGTGGATGTTCTGAAACAACTCCAGATCTTCCGGGTGGTGCGTCTCAAGGTGGCAATAATCCTGACGGTAGAAAAAACACCACTAATGGCGCTGGAGGAGGTGTCAAATCCAGTGTGCCGGCAGAGCCACAATTACCGGCAGAATCGGTGACAGACTTAAGTTTAGCGGCAGCGGGAGCAGACGTATCAGCGGCACAACAATCCGGGAAACAAGCATCAGAAATGGAAGAAGAAAAGATGAAAAACAAGAAAGAAAGAACGGATGAGAAAGAAAAGCACGAAGATGACGAGGAGGATGATGACGAGGAGGAAGAGGAATATGAAGAGGAAGAAATAGATGAAGATGATAAGAATAAAGAAGAGGGGGAAACGAAAGAAGAAAAAGAAGATAAGGAGAAGGAGGAGAAGAAAATCAAAGAAGATGATACCGACACCACAAAGGGGATGTCAACAGGCAGTGAGGAGCCGCCAATTATATCTTCTGGTGTAGAGGGAGCAGCGAACCAAACAAAACTTAAAAGTACACAAACGCCTGGCGACAGTGACCCAGCAGCCGATGGTGCGGTAACTCGAGAGGAAAAGCGAAATGAAAGTAAAGAAGCCAATCCGAAAGAAACACCAGTCGAAGCCACAGCCACGAAAAATACAACGGCGACGACTGGCGACAGTGACGGCGGCACCGCGGTCTCCCACACCACCTCCCCTCTTTTGCTTCTTCTTGTTGTTGCGTGTGCGGCTGCTGCTGCGGTGGTGGCCGCGTGAGAGTGAGGGAGAGAGAG
>NW_896007.1:0-835 GCF_000209065.1 Trypanosoma cruzi | reverse complement strand
CCGCTGCTTGGAGGAATTTCGCGAGCTCCTGCCCACAATGGTGCTGCAGTCGGCGGATCGTTTTCGAGCGGCTGCTGCACCACACGTTGTGGTCTATGTTTTTGTTTCGAATTATGAATGGCGGGAGTCAGAGGCACTCTCTTTCAATGTATGTTTGCGTGTTCACACACTGGACACCAAACAACCCTGAATTATCCGCTGCTTGGAGGAATTTCGCGAGCTCTTGCCCACAAGGGTGCTGCAGTCGGCGGATCGTTTTCGAGTGGCTGCTGCACCACACGCTGTGGTCTATATTTTTGTTTCGAATTATGAATGGCGGGAGTCAGAGACACTCTCTTTCAATGTATGTTTGCGTGTTCACACACTGGACACCAAACAACCCTGAATTATCCGCTGCTTGGAGGAATTTCGCGAGCTCTTGCCCACAAGGGTGCTGCAGTCGGCGGATCGTTTTCGAGCGGCTGCTGCACCACACGTTGTGGTCTATGTTTTCGTTTCGAATTATGAATGGCGGGAGTCAGAGGCACTCTCTTTCAATGTATGTTTGCGTGTGCACACACTGGACACCAAACAACCCTGAACTATCCGCTGCTTGGAGGAATTTCGCGAGCTCTTGCCCACAAGGGTGCTGCAGTCGGCGGATCGTTTTCGAGCGGCTGCTGCACCACACGCTGTGGTCTAAATTTTTGTTTTGAATTATGAATGGCGGGAGTCAGAGACACTCTCTTTCAATGTATGTTTGCGTGTGCACACACTGGACACCAAACAACCCTGAATTATCCGCTGCTTGGAGGAATTTCGCGAGCTCTTGCCCACAAGGGTGCTGCAGTCGGCG
>NW_896006.1:0-835 GCF_000209065.1 Trypanosoma cruzi | reverse complement strand
CCGACGACACTGAACGATAACCCCGAAATTTGGGGACGCCTGCGATACCAGCAGGCAGGAGATGCGGAAAGTGCGACGCCAGGCAATCGCCGGGGCAACCACGACGAGTTGTTTTTTATTGCTGCCACTCTGGGAGATTACTTGCGTCTTGGCTCCGCCTTCTCATGGGTGTTCGGTTGGCAGCTCTGCTACGCGCCCCAGGGACCACCACCGCGCTCCTTGCCTTGGCTAAAGCTTTTTTCCCCCACTGCACTCTCTGCGGCCATTTCCACCTCCCTCTGAAGTGCAAAAGAGGAAATACGTTTAAAAATGAGTTACAGGCACAAATACATTTGCAGGACTAGCCGATTCACGAAAGTGCAGTGGGACACCCTGTTATTGATCATTCGTTATTTCCCACACGAAGACAAAGCAAGAGAGGAAAATAAGCAACAGAAATAAACCGTGTTATGAATCATTCGAGCCATTCCCTACCCTGCCACCATCGTGACGCCCATAATTTTTTCCGGTGTTTCATATTAAGAAAAAAGCTTTTGGCATGACATCAACAAGCACATTTGTACAATACTTTTCTTTATTTCCTCTTTTCTCTCTCTTTTACTCTGCGCATGTGTGTTGCGGCGCCGGGCCCTGTGGCAGCTGAAGCAGCGAAGATAAGGCAAAAAGAAAGACCCGGTGGGAAACGATCGAGGGAACCACCGAATAGAAGTCATGGGGACGTTGCGTTTCACTGATGGCACCGTAGGACTCCCCGCAAACATGTACGCGATGCCCCTTGACCGCGCCAGGGAGTACGGCTTCGTGTCGCACTACAACCACACCGGCGACCCCGCGA
>NW_896005.1:0-835 GCF_000209065.1 Trypanosoma cruzi | reverse complement strand
GAGTGCAGCACCCGTGTGGCAAGAGCTCGCAAAATTCCTCCAAGCAGCGGATAATTCAGGGTTGTTTGGTGTCCAGTGTGTGACCACGCAAACAGATATTGACAGAGACTGCTTCTGACTCCCACCATTCACAATCGGAAACAAAAATTTGGACCACAACGTGTGATGCAGCCGCCGCTCGAAAACGATCAGCCGAGTGCAGCACCCGTGTAGGCAAGAGCTCGCGAAATTCCTCCAAGCAGCCGACAATTCACGGTTGTTTGGTGTCCAGTGTGTGAACACGCAAACAGATATTGACAGAGAGTGTCTATGACTCCCACCATTCACAATCGGAAACAAAAATTTAGACCACAACGTGTGATGCAGCAGCCGCTCGAAAACGATCAGCCGAGTGCAGCACCCTTGTGGGCAAGAGCTCGCGAAATTCCTCCAAGCAGCGGATAGTTCAGGGTTGTTTGGTGTCCAGTGTGTGAACACGCAAACAGATATTGACAGAGAGTGTCTATGACTCCCACCATTCACAATCGGAAACAAAAATTTAGACCACAACGTGTGATGCAGCAGCCGCTCGAAAACGATCAGCCCAGTGCAGCACCCGTGTGGGCAAGAGCTCGCGAAATTCCTCCAAGCAGCGGATAATTCAGGGTTGTTTGGTGTCCAGTGTGTGAACACGCAAACAGATATTGACAGAGAGTGCCTCTGACTCCCACCATTCACAATCGGAAACAAAAATTTGGACCACAACGTGTGATGCAGCAGCCGCTCGAAAACGATCAGCCGAGTGCAGCACCCTTGTGGGCAAGAGCTCGCGAAATTCCTCCAAGCAGCGGATAAT
>NW_896004.1:0-835 GCF_000209065.1 Trypanosoma cruzi | reverse complement strand
GATGACGATCGGCTATGACCCGCGTGGTGCCGTCGAAGCTGCCGCAGCGTGGTGAACCTTCCTGTTGTGTTCACGATTGCCATTATTCTGCCCGCGGTTGCTTGTTCTTCTTCGCTGATGCTGTTGTGGATTGCCCTTGAGGGCTGGGGCGAAGAGACTTATCCAAATTCTTGGTTCAAGGCTCTTGGCCTTGCGCAGCTGAAGCAAGGAAAGGTTGTGACGCTGCTTTATCTTAAGATTTCCATCTCTGATTTCTTGACGCTCTTTTCTTCTCGTACTGGCGGACGCTGGTTCTTCACGATGGCACCGGGACTTGTGTTGCTTATTGGTGCGATTATCTCGCTTTTTGTGTCGTCGATGGTTGCCTCCTTTTGGCATACGTCTCGTCCGGATGGTTTGCTAACGGAGGGTCTTGCGTGGGGAGACACGAACAGCGAGAGGCTGTTGCCGCTGTGGGTGTGGATCTACTGCATTGTATGGTGGCTTATTCAGGACGCTGTGAAGGTGGGGGCGCACATGCTCATGGAGTGGATGGACCTGTTTGGCTGCGTCTCGAAGGCATATGGCGGGAAAGTTGTTGAACAGTATATGGAGAATAAGATCACTGAGCCTGCCAATTAAAAAGGAGTGGTTCATGAGGCAAATCCTGTTGAGGTGCATTACGCGCAACCGACTCCAAAGAAGATGAATGTTGGTTGAACTGGTTTTGTTCTGTTTTTTCTTATTTCCACTAGTGGTTTGTGCCTTTTAAAAAAATAAATGTAATGTCTTTTATGTTTGCCTGTATGTGTGTATGTGCTATTTTGGTTCTTGATGTATAAAGCTTGGGGAAAAA
>NW_896003.1:0-835 GCF_000209065.1 Trypanosoma cruzi | reverse complement strand
AATTCGACACGTCATGCTGTATCTAACGTCCGGGGCAGCCGCTGCAACTTGGATAATTCGACACGTCGTCCCGTATCTAACGTCCGGGGCCACCGCCCTACCATTTTTATTTCTTGCGGCGGCCAACCCCGGCAGTAAGGACAAAAAAAAGAATCGCGTTTTCTTTAATGTTTTTCCTGTTTGGGGGCGGGGATCTTTGTTTTCTATGATTGCCTCTTTTTTTTTGTCTGTTCCAGGTTGGTTTTTAGGACGCTTGATGTGCCTGCTGGGTGATCGCCGGCTTTTTTATTGGTGATTGCGTATTTTTGGCTTACCGGTGTGCCGCTCAGCGCCATTTTGTTTTACTTCTTTTCTGCTTATTGGGGCGTGTTGTTATTCGTCACGCGTCAGCACACACCGAGCAACATGTCAAAAAAAAAAAATGCAGGTTTTTTCCCCCTCGCGAGGGCCTCGGCAGCCACAATCCTGTGCGTGCGTGCATTCTCAGCGTTTTAAGCACGGCATGTGTGTGCATGTGTGTGTGTGTTTGTCAGCGCCTATACTTGCAGAGCAGCTGTGCGCCACAAGAGAGTCTGAAGAAAGCAACGGCAGAGAGAGGCAGATAAGCACACACGCAAATTACTCATATCATCACACACACACACACGCAGCCGCGGAATGGGTGCACTCAACCACAAAATCAAAAAGAAAAACAAAACAAAAAGCCGAAGCGTGGGACTACCAGCGCACACACACTCTCATTGCTCCCGTAAAGCAAAACACACACACAGGGAGAGAGAGAGAAGGGTCGCCCACTCAATGCAATGAAAACAAAACAGAAACAGTTACGGTGCTC
>NW_896002.1:0-835 GCF_000209065.1 Trypanosoma cruzi | reverse complement strand
TGGGAGCCATTCTTGGAGTCTTCTCCAAGCGAGGTTGCTGCAGAATTTTTAGAACTGTGCACGGATGCGGGACTCACCTTGGTTAACACCCCTGGTGAGATCACGTATGCTCGTGGCACAAGAGAACGATCCTGTATCGATCTGACATGGTCAAAGCATTTTACTGTGTCAGATTGGTCAGCTTCTGTGTCGCCGCTTAGTGATCATTACATGCTAACATTTACGCTGCATCAGGCATTTAAGGATACCATACCTTCGGCACCCCCTTCGGCACCTAAGACATTCTACAGTTGGGGGAAGTGCAAATGGGATTTATTTGTCAAGGAATTCGACGCACAACTTCCGGCATATGACTATAAAAAGCAGTCCACCGGCATTAAAGCTTTCACGAGAGCGCTTGTTACTTCGTATCGACGACACTGCCCCCGCGGCATGCACAAGGATGGTCCCAGGCTTTGGGACGACACTCTCATGGAGGCAGAGCGGATTGCTACCGACAGAAAGGCCCGCTATCTACAGTTACCGACGCCCGACCGTGAGGCAGAAATGCAACGGACAAGGAGTCAATTCTTCCTCCCACTCCGAGAGCGCTTGCGCAACACGTATCTACGTCGCATCAGCAAGTTAAATCCAGGCGAACCACTTGCATGGAAATACATTTCCGGACGAAAAAAGGGCATCACTTCCACCTCCTACATCATTGTTGTTGGGAGATGGTCAACACACTTACAAAACAGCAAGGAGAGCAGCGAATGCTTTCAATCGCGTCTTTTTTCCACTTCACCCCTCTCACAAAGCAGTTGGGTTTTCCAAGGCATCAAAGACAGAACCCATC
>NW_896001.1:0-835 GCF_000209065.1 Trypanosoma cruzi | reverse complement strand
CCCTGAACTATCCGCTGCTTGGAGGAATTTCGCGAGCTCTTGCCCACAAGGGTGCTGCACTCGGCTGATCGTTTTCGAGCGGTCGCTGCATCACACGTTGTGGTCCAAATTTTTGTTTCCGATTGTGAATGGTGGGAGTCAGAGGCACTCTCTGTCACTATCTGTTTGCGTGTTCACACACTGGACACCAAACAACCCTGAACTATCCGCTGCTTGGAGGAATTTCGCGAGCTCTTGCCCACACGGGTGCTGCACTCGGCTGATCGTTTTCGAGCGGCCGCTGCATCACACGTTGTGGTCCAAATTTTTGTTTCCGATTGTGAATGGTGGGAGTCAGAGACACTCTCTGTCAATATCTGTTTGCGTGTTCACACACTGGACACCAAACAACCCTGAACTATCCGCTGCTTGGAGGAATTTCGCGAGCTCTTGCCCATACGGGTGCTGCACTCGGCTGATCGTTTTCGAGCGGCTGCTGCATCACACGTTGTGGTCCAAATTTTTGTTTCCGATTGTGAATGGTGGGAGTCAGAGACACTCTCTGTCAATATCTGTTTGCGTGTTCACACACTGGACACCAAACAACCCTGAACTATCCGCTGCTTGGAGGAATTTCGCGAGCTCTTGCCCACACGGGTGCTGCACTCGGCTGATCGTTTTCGAGCGGCCGCTGCATCACACGTTGTGGTCCAAATTTTTGTTTCCAATTATGAATGGTGGGAGTCAGAGACACTCTCTGTCAATATCTGTTTGCGTGTTCACACACTGGACACCAAACAACCCTGAACTATCCGCTGCTTGGAGGAATTCGCGAGCTCTTGCCCACAGGGGTGCT
>NW_896000.1:0-835 GCF_000209065.1 Trypanosoma cruzi | reverse complement strand
CTTTATGCACAGGAAGAGGGTTTGGAATAAAATAACGACTTTTTTCTTTTTTTTCTAATATTTGACGGCCGTCCTTCGTCCAGACGTGTCGCATTCAGCGTGTGTGTGTGTGTGTGTTTCGAGGCGTGTCTCCCTAGGCCCTTCTTTGCCGCATTTACACGCGTATGGCGTCGTACTTGGCCCCTTCTTGTTTTTTTTTCGTTTTTGCCTGTAATCAACTCTTCTTGCCTTCTTGCCTTCTTGACGTGCCTGTGGCGAGGGTTCATAGCAACACGAAAATCAGCGGAAGCAACAATAATAAAACGAAATTAATTGTTTGATAATTGATTTTATATGTCCTCATCGATGAAGCGCCATTCTTGGGAGAGCGTGCTCACGTGCTGTGACTCTTTTAAAGGGACACTTACCGCGTGCAACGCTGGCCTTGCCCTTGAGCGGGCGTTCCGCTGTGTTGAGAAGGGCGGCTCTGCCCGGGCGGAGGTGGTGCACTGCCCCATGTCGGATGGTGGCGCCGGCCTGCTGGACAGCCTGTTCTTTCCGTCCCACTCGGCCTTGTCGTCGCCGTACATCTTCACCCGAGTGGATGTGCCGACTGCCGGCACCACCGACTCCTGCGATTCGACGCCGGCGCCGCTTGTTCTCGGCCCCCTGGGCGAGCCGTTGAATTACAGCGGCGGCGAATACCGACCGCATTTTGCGTGTGACGTTGCGAACCGCGTGGTTGTGGTGGAGATGGCTGTTGCGTCTGGCTTGCCGATGATCCCCGAGGCCAAGCGGAACCCGCTCCGCACGACGAGCTACGGCGTGGGTCAGATCATCAAGTACGCCGTGGAGT
>NW_895999.1:0-835 GCF_000209065.1 Trypanosoma cruzi | reverse complement strand
AGTGGGGTTGCCGTGTGTGCAAATGCTGCTAAGGAGCAAACGCAAAAGATTGTGGAAATTGATCATCTCAGTATACGCATGACCTCCGTGTACAGTTCTGCGGGTATTCTCTGTCGCAAGAACGTTGCCATTGTTTTTGACGGCGTATCCTCGTTGTTTTTTGATGAGGATGCATTGCGGTCTCTCACAAGGTGCGCCGTGAGCCATGGGATCATGAAAGGGGTTCCTGAGTATTGCCGTCCGTTTTATAAGCTGCGTTCATTGAGTTCACGTTGGTCCCACGCCAAGAGTTGTGTCTTCGCTTTTATACGGGACAGGAGGGGGCGTTACAACTTTAATTCGTCGCACCTTCACTTCTACGCCGAAGCCCGCACGTCGTATCTTGCGCTCTTGGGTTACTGCCATCGCACACGGGACATTGCGGAAAGGAGGGAGCAATTGGCCGATATTGAGGGTGATATTCGCTATCGTGATGTGGTGTTATTTTTGAGGCGCAAGGTTCAAGAGAGATACTCCACGACGGTACTTGCTGGCAGTACAGGGGCGGGTGTGACACCGCCGCCGACGCAGCCTTCAGCTGCTCGTGAATTTGCTATTGTCTCGTCTCTTCACGTGGACGCGAAAATTACGTGCGTGTGGTTGCCTGCTGAAACAACGGTGTGGCTGCGTGATGTCGCGTTTGTGAAGCGCCACGGGGAGTCCAATTTTTCGGTTGGGAATGTCACATTGGTTGCGGGGGGAAAGTCTCAGCTGCTACGGGCGCCGGATTCGGGGGAACCGTTTTTTTCTCTTCAGCAAACCGAAAGCAATGGCATGACTTTTGTCAGGACGACGT
>NW_895998.1:0-835 GCF_000209065.1 Trypanosoma cruzi | reverse complement strand
CTCTCTGTCATATCTGTTTGCGTGTTCACATACTGGGACACCAAACAACCCTGAACTATCCGCTGCTTGGAGGAATTTCGCGAGCTCTTGCCCACACGGGTGCTGCACTCGGCTGATCGTTTTCGAGCGGCTGCTGCATCACACGTTGTGGTCCAAATTTTTGTTTCCGATTGTGAATGGTGGGAGTCAGAGGCACTCTCTGTCAATATCTGTTTGCGTGTTCACACACTGGACACCAAACAACCCTGAATTACCCGCTGCTTGGAGGAATTTCGCGAGCTCTTGCCCACAAGGGTGCTGCACTAGGCTGATCGTTTTCGAGCGGCTGCTGCATCACACGTTGTGGTCCAAATTTTTGTTTCCGATTGTGAATGGTGGGAGTCAGAGACACTCTCTGTCAATATCTGTTTGCGTGTTCACATACTGGACACCAAACAACCCTGAACTATCCGCTGCTTGGAGGATTTTCGCGAGCTCTTGCCCACACGGGTGCTGCACTCGGCTGATCGTTTTCGAGCGGCCGCTGCATCACACGTTGTGGTCCAAATTTTTGTTTCCGATTGTGAATGGTGGGAGTCAGAGGCACTCTCTGTCACTATCTGTTTGCGTGTTCATACACTGGACACCAAACAACCCTGAATTATCCGCTGCTTGGGGGAATTTCGCGAGCTCTTGCCCACACGGGTGCTGCACTCGGCTGATCGTTTTCGAGCGGCTGCTGCATCACACGTTGTGGTCCAAATTTTTGTTTCCGATTGTGAATGGTGGGAGTCAGAGGCACTCTCTGTCAATATCTGTTTGCGTGTTCACATACTGGACACCAAACAACCCTGAA
>NW_895997.1:0-835 GCF_000209065.1 Trypanosoma cruzi | reverse complement strand
TTTTCTATGATTGTCTCTTTTTTTTGGTCTGTTTCCAGGTTGTTTTGAGGACGCTTGATGTGCCTGCTGGGTGATCGCCGGCTTTTTTATTGGTGATTGCGTATTTTTGGCTTACCGGTGTGCCGCTCAGCGCCATTTTGTTTTACTTCTTTTCTGCTTATTGGGGCGTGTTGTTATTCGTCACGCGTCAGCACACACCGAGCAACATGTCAAAAAAAAAAAATGCAGGTTTTTTCCCCTTCGCGAGGGCCTCGGCAGCCACAATCCTGTGCGTGCGTGCATTCTCAGCGTTTTAAGCACGGCATGTGTGTGCATGTGTGTGTGTGTTTGTCAGCGCCTATACTTGCAGAGCAGCTGTGCGCCACAAGAGAGTCTGAAGAAAGCAACGGCAGAGAGAGGCAGATAAGCACACACGCAAATTACTCATATCATCACACACACACACACGCAGCCGCGGAATGGGTGCAGTCAACCACAAAATCAAAAAGAAAAACAAAACAAAAAGCCGAAGCGTGGGACTACCAGCGCACACACACTCTCATTGCTCCCGTAAAGCAAAACACACACACAGGGAGAGAGAGAGAGGTCGCCCACTCAATGCAATGAAAACAAAACAGAAACAGTTACGGTGCTCCGCCCATGCAGCCAGGCAGGACGGCAGCGGTGCGTGTCGTGCAAAAGAGAGCACCAACGGGCCTGCATGGGTGTGCATGCATATATACAATGGGCACATTATTGTGTGTGCTTCGTGGGGTGAGGCGACGACGAGAGTCCATGCAAGGGGACACACACACAGAGAGAGAAGGAAGTGTGTGTATGCGGGCGGTGCATGGCT
>NW_895996.1:0-835 GCF_000209065.1 Trypanosoma cruzi | reverse complement strand
GCGGAGGAGACAGACCGCCTGTTCCGAGCAATAGTGGAGCTCCCATTTGCGAAACACACACAGTGGCGGCTCCTGTCCGTGTCGGCGCTGCCACGCGTGACGTTCCTCCTGCGGACGCATGCCCCAGTGCACACGAGAGCAGCGGCGGAGTGGTTCGACGACCGCGTCACAGGCGTACTGGGCGTCATCATGGACGGACCCGTTACAAAGCGCACACGAGACGTGGCGGCCCTCCCAGTGCGCCGCGGAGGGTGCGGTCTCCGACGGCAAAAGGAGATTGCGGAGTTTGCCTACGCGTGTCTCGGAGAGAAGGGGAAGCAGCACGCCCTTACCGACGAATTGGATGCAAAACACCAGAGCGACCTTTACGAAACCCTTCAGGGTCCTGATCGCAAGGTGTTCGTGTCCAACACGGCGGCAGGAGCAGGCAGACCCCTCACGGACCCGCAGGTGCATGCGGACGACCGAGGCTTTTCCATCTACCTACGGGAACGACTACTGGTGCGCGTGCTGCCGGAGGGACAAAAGTGCGTATGTGGGGCAGACGCATCCAATGAGCACGTGCACACATGCACGCGACTCCAACAAAACCCGCGGACCACACGCCACGACATGATCAACATGACGTTTGCCAATGGGTTGCGACTATGCGGATTCCAATGCGGCATGGAACCGCGACTGACGGAGACAAGCCGGCGGCGACCGGACATCCTCATCGTGGGACTCGACACGTACGCGATCACCGACGTGACCGTCACATACGCCGGGCGGGTGACGGCATATGGTCAGAGGAGTCCATGGACGAGGCAGACCCCCTACGCGCTGCACGGGACCG
>NW_895995.1:0-835 GCF_000209065.1 Trypanosoma cruzi | reverse complement strand
GCTTCTGGGAGGATTTCGCGAGCTCTTGCCCACAAGGGTGCTGCAGTCGGCGGATCGTTTTCGAGCGGCTGCTGCACCACCACGCTGTGGTCTAAATTTTTGTTTCGAATTATGAATGGCGGGAGTCAGAGGCACTCTCTTTCAATGTATGTTTGCGTGTGCACACACTGGACACCAAACAACCCTGAACTATCCGGTGCTTGGAGGAATTTCGCGAGCTCTTGCCCACAAGGGTGCTGCAGTCGGCGGATCGTTTTCGAGCGGCTGCTGCACCACACGTTGTGGTCTATGTTTTTGTTTCGAATTATGAATGGCGGGAGTCAGAGGCACTCTCTTTCAATGTATGTTTGCGTGTGCACACACTGGACACCAAACAACCCTGAACTATCCGCTGCTTGGAGGAATTTCGCGAGCTCTTGCCCACAAGGGTGCTGCAGTCGGCGGATCGTTTTCGAGCGGCTGCTGCACCACACGTTGTGGTCTATGTTTTTGTTTCGAATTATGAATGGCGGGAGTCAGAGGCACTCTCTTTCAATGTATGTTTGCGTGTGCACACACTGGACACCAAACAACCCTGAATTATCCGGTGCTTGGAGGAATTTCGCGAGCTCTTGCCCACAAGGGTGCTGCAGTCGGCGGATCGTTTTCGAGCGGCTGCTGCACCACACGCTGTGGTCTATGTTTTTGTTTCGAATTATGAATGGCGGGAGTCAGAGGCACTCTCTTTCAATGTATGTTTGCGTGTGCACACACTGGACACCAAACAACCCTGAATTATCCGGTGCTTGGAGGAATTTCGCGAGCTCTTGCCCACAAGGGTGCTGCAGTCGGCGGC
>NW_895994.1:0-835 GCF_000209065.1 Trypanosoma cruzi | reverse complement strand
TTGTCCTTACTGCCGGGGTTGGCCGCCGCAAGAAATAAAAAATGGTAGGGCGGTGGCCCCGGACGCTAGATACAGCACGACGTGTCGAATTATCCAAGTTGCAGCGGCTGCCCCGGACGTTAGATACAGCACGACGTGTCGAATTATCCAAGTTGCAGCGGCTGCCCCGGACGTTAGATACAGCACGACGTGTCGAATTATCCAAGCTGCAGCGGTGGCCTCGGGCGTTAGATATATGACGACTTACAGTAGTAACCACGCTGCGGCTGCGCATCCTAAACATGTCTTTTTCGTTTTCCAGGGGACAACGCAAATGTGCTCGATTGTTCGAAGATCGACATTAATACTTTACGTGAAAAGGAGTCGCGCGACCGCATTTTTTTAGCTCAGTGGCAAACACGCTCACAATGTCATCCGGGGACGCGGGTTCGATTCCCGCAGAAGCCTAAATTTTTTCCATTTTTTTTTTTTTTGAATTCTTGTTTCATATTGCTTTTTAAACTTCTGGTTTGCAGGACGGTGTGCGAGTTCTGCAATCGCACTGATTCCATCTGTTTCGTGGTTTGTGCGGCTGCGGCTGCGGTGGTGGCCGCGTGAGAGTGAGTGTGAGAGAGCCATGCACCGCCCGCATACACACACTTCCTTCTCTCTCTGTGTGTGTGTCCCCTTGCATGGACTCTCGTCGTCGCCTCACCCCACGAAGCACACACAATAATGTGCCCATTGTATATATGCATGCACACCCATGCAGGCCCGTTGGTGCTCTCTTTTGCACGACACGCACCGCTGCCGTCCTGCCTGGCTGCATGAGCGGAGCACCGTAACTGTTTCTGTT
>NW_895993.1:0-835 GCF_000209065.1 Trypanosoma cruzi | reverse complement strand
GGACCACCCGCGCACGTTCACATTTCGGGAAATCGACGGCAGCTTCAGCAGCTCTGCGTGGGTGTGTGCCCCGCTGCTGCTCGCCGCATCCGCGCTGACCTACACCGCTGTCGGCTGAAGAATTGTGTGCGGGCTGTGCGTGCCAGCACCCAACCGCGGGGATTTGTGCGTCTACTGTGGTCCGATGTAAATAAATAAGAGAAAATAATGATTGTGTTTTGCTTCACTTGCTTCCGCTGCCGTGCTGTGTGCTCCGCGTTGTGCCCCGCATCCGTCACGTTGAACGCGTCCCAGACACACTCATATGCACGCGCAGCGGAGCCTTGGGTGTGTCTTTTTTTTTTAACCTTTTTTTTTTTTCTTGCAGGTGTTGTGCGAGTTTTGGATTTGTTCTGGTTCCATTTGTGTAATGGTTTGTGCGCTGCCGCTGCTGGGCTGCTGCCATTTGTTACTGTGTAGCGGCCGTGTCTCTTCTTTTTCTCTCGCTCTGCGTTGACGGGGCGTTAGTTTGTGCTGAAGGCTACACGCAAGTGACAGGAGTGATGGCGATGATGATGAGTGGCCGTGTGCTGCTGGTGTGTGCCCTCTGCGTGCTGTGGTGCGGTGCCGGCGGTGGCTACGGGCTCCCTGCGGGTTACTGCGCTGATGGTGGATTGGACGACGTGAAGCCTGCGAAGGGAATGGATGACGAAGTGGTGCTTATGAAGAGGGAATGCGTGCCGAGTACAGCCTTCCGGGGAGTAGTAACGGCAGTGCTGGCTGGTGAGGACAGCGATTTGAATTCACCTGGTGCTGGCGTTGGCACAAGCGGAAAACGCAACAGTGATGCAGAAGA
>NW_895992.1:0-835 GCF_000209065.1 Trypanosoma cruzi | reverse complement strand
GAGGTGACAGGATCGCGTAATGAAGGCAAAGGGGAGAGGGTGAAAGAGAGGGAGGGTCGGTGCGACGATCAGACGTGGCGTGAAATAACGCTGTTTTCATTGCTGTGTCAACGTCCATCTGCGACGGCTTTACATCGGCCTGGTTGTCGATCACATCGCCATGCACATGCGCCAGGGCAGGGAGGGAGGAGGCGTCGGGGTCGCGGTCAGACTGGGGCGACAGTGTTTCTTGCTCACGGGCTCGTCAAAGTCTGTGATGTTACGTCAATCATCATATCCAGATCCGTCTCCAGAAATCCCAAAGCTGCAGCCATGTGCGTATATATATATATACACCGAGGCGGAGTCGTGAACATCTCTTGCTCTCCAGTTTCGTGCACCGCGTCTGTTGGTTTAGCGACGAGCGCACTACAAAAAAGAGCTTTCACGGGAAGGGGGCACTCTGCGCAAAATGTGTAATGCATGGTTTGTTGCTGACTCGTCAGGGCCCCGATGGAGCTAGAGCGCACACAGGATATGCATAACGGGATAGTCACGCGGCGGAGCATCAGGCGCACAGGGCGCCGAGCATCACACCGCGCGCGCCCTTGCTCTCCGACCCCCGTGCACACACACGCAGCGGAACGCGTCCAACGCACGCCCCCAAAAGGGACAGCGAGGCCGCGACAGCCACGCGCATGCCGTCTCGAGGCCGTACGCCCACTGAGAGAGCGCCCCCGAGGTGACAGGATCGCGTAATGAAGGCAAAGGGGAGAGGGTGAAAGAGAGGGAGGGTCGGTGCGACGATCAGACGGGGCGTGAAATAACGCTGTTTTCATTGCTGTGTCAACGTCCA
>NW_895991.1:0-835 GCF_000209065.1 Trypanosoma cruzi | reverse complement strand
ACTTTGCCGGTGACAACAAAACCCTGGACACCACGAATGTCATGGAACAAATTTGTTTACCAATTTCCTGGGAGTTAGCAGCAGGGTTCCGTGTGTTTGTGTATGGCGGTAGTGTTCATGAAGGAAATAATCAGCCATACGCTCTTGTTGTATCTGGACCTGGTTTGAGTTATGTCGATAATGCTAGTATAATGTCCGGTGTATTGTGTCCCAACAATTGCAGTGGGAATGGGAATTGCTTTGGAGGTATCTGTGAGTGTCACACTGGGCATCGGTTTATCGACTGTTCTTTTTGTGATGAGGAAGCCATTTGTAATGGACATGGGACATGCGCAGCAAAGGATTTGCAATGTAAATGTGACAATGAGCACTTTGCCGATGAACATTGTTCATCATGCAAACCAGGATGGTACGGGCCATCGTGTTCTTCCAATTGTACTTGTAGCGAGAGGGGTAAGTGTAACACGGAGACCGGAGAATGCATCTGCCAAAAAGACAAAACATGGGGTGGGTCTGGTTGCTTTTCTGGCCCAAATTGCGAGTATTGCTGCGAAGACTTTGCTGGAGAAAAATGCAATATGCGAAGTTACTGGTGCAGGGAGGATGGGTGGCCTTTTGAGGCCAATGACACTGCCGGTGGATACATTGAGGTGAATGGTTATGGCACCTATTCTCCCATGTTAGTTTGTCGATGGGTGGTTAAAGCGCCAAGAGGTCGTATAATTCGATTGCAGTACCTCCGCTTTGAAGTGGAGAGCCCGACGGATATCGTTGTACTCTATGATGATGCATCGGATGAAGCGGAACCGATACGTGTGGATACCGGCACGAGCGC
>NW_895990.1:0-835 GCF_000209065.1 Trypanosoma cruzi | reverse complement strand
GCTTCGTAGTTCGCGATGCCCCCATGGTCATGACTGGGATTTGACATCCAGCCACTACCAGGGGCCACCTTCCTTCACGATCATAATCTGACTCCGTGTGCGTGGATAGTGTGAACCAAGCGGCTTCACACTTTGACGGGTTAATGGCCAGGCCATTTTCCTGACTCCACGCATGCAGCTTTTGAAGAACCATGTTGGCAGTGGGAATGGCGTCTTCCCGGGACTGCCCCTTAACGATAATAGAGAGGTCGTCCGCATACATATCTGCTGTGACACCCGCAAAGCTGTTCAGCAGATTGAGAAGTGGGTGTACGTAAAGGGAGAACAAATACGGTCCCAGTACGGACCCCTGAGGAACTCCTCGCAGCATGGGACGCCGATCGCTGTTTCTGTGGCCAACTCGTGTCTTCGCGTAGCGACCACATAGAAATTTTCTAAGCCACCTTCTACAATTCACCCCCGGAATATTGGCCAGCAAGCGACTGAGAACTCGATGATCTATGGAGTCAAAGGCCTTGCTGAAATCAACCAACACCAGCAGAGTCCGGTGGGGTCTGTAGTGGAGTTGATTGCCAATACCGCTCTTCTTGGGAAGGCTCACTTGGAAATAGTGATTTCTATTATGCTCCACTTTGTGTATCAGGTGTGCCAGCTGCATCGTCGTGGTACGCATACTACGATATGCATACTGGTGGGGGTGTGGCGTGCACACCCAAAGCAATCTCTTCAGTACCATTTTCTCAGCAACCTTACTCACAATGGAAGTAAGGCTGATGGGTCGATGTGACTCAAGCAGTTCCAGCGACTTACCGGGTTTTAAGAGCGGGACGATGGT
>NW_895989.1:0-835 GCF_000209065.1 Trypanosoma cruzi | reverse complement strand
TCGCTGTTTCTACCCTCCACTGGATCAGCTCAAAAGGTCTCTTCAACCTTGTGTCGCACGCGTTGGAAAAAAAACAACAAGGAAAAGCGGGGAAAGGAAGTGACGATGCAGCTGCAGAAATGACAGGAAGAAGACTGCCGCAAAAGAGCCAGCCATCACCGACGCGGCAAAAGGCGTGCGGGCAGCAATTGAGCCATAAAAGCCAACGCATGCATCCATCCCTCCTCTAAACAGAAAAATAAACAAAAATTACGCGGGGCAGTGTGCTTGCGCTCACCCCCCTGATATATATCTTTTATATCAAATCCCTTTTCCCCTCTTCTTTCCCATGAACTCGCGATTTTTCTCCTGGCCGGTGGCATGCAAAAAGGCCCTTTCGGAGTGGCGGAGAAAACACCCAAAAAAAAAAAGACATTGTCGGGGTCACCCGCTCCCTTTATGCACGCACATGCCTCTCATTCCCCACACCACTTATTCTTGACTTTCCCCCCACATCGTCACACGTTCGCTCTCCGCTGTTATTTTTCCTTTTTTTTTTCTTTTCCTCCTGCTTTCCGCGCAGTTGTCGCTTTACTCTTTTCGCCTTCGGAATAAAAAATGATGGTGGTGCGCCATACTCCACTGCTGGATGGGCCTTGCCTGCGTTTCCGCTCGTGTCCGCCCCCCAGAAAGAGGAAATACACGCGCACGCACCATCACCTCCTCCTCCTCCTACGCACACAGTGGCATCGTTAATCCCCTGCTACCTTTCCTTCTACCTTTTTCCTTACTCTTATCTTTTTGAGGGGTGTTTCCTTCGTTACACTTCGTCTCATCATCCCCCTCCCTGCGCTGC
>NW_895988.1:0-835 GCF_000209065.1 Trypanosoma cruzi | reverse complement strand
ACATCGACTTCTTGACATTTCTTGTTCCGAAACGAGCGTGGACAATAATGATGACGATGATGATTTGTGCGGAGAAGAGAAAAATGGACGCGGTTCCCCCTCTCCCTGTCGACATCGCTCTGTGACAACAGAGGTGTTGCGTTGTGTATATCGGTACGGCTTGCCGCAGTGTCTTCGCTCTGCGTTATGGCTTGAATGGTCAGGTGGTTCAACTCTTCTTCGAGAATCGCCGCGCATGTATGATGAGTTACTTGAGCGTTCTGACCGTGTGCATGGACAACCTCTGCAGGATATTTTACAGGACGTTGTGCGAACAGCACCACGACATCCATTTTTTGCTAAAAAAGGAGGTGGTGCAGAGGACCTTCGCAATGTGCTGCTTGCGTTAGAGCTAGCCTGTGTTTTACCATCATATCATCAGGCGTTTAGTTACATTGTGGCAACTGTTCTGTTGAACCTCCCCGCTCGAGAGGCTTTTTGGGTTGTGACGGCGCTTTTTAGCGGGTTTTTGCCCTCCGGCTACCATGAACACTACACCTTGCAGTATGACCTGCAGGTGTACAATGAGATTGTTGCACATAAATTCCCAGACGTGCATGTGCATTTTGCGTCAAAGAGTATTGATGTCTCTGTGTTTGCAAGCGGATGGCTACAAGGTTTGTTCTGTGCCCACTTCCCGTTCTGCACGGCTGCCCGTGTTCTGGATGTTCTGCTTGCCGAGGGCGATAGCAGCACGCTGGTGCGGTTTCTTGTTGCATTTACGGGAAAATTTCGGTCTGAGATTTTGACGATGGACAGCAGTGGATCGCTGGGCTACTTGCGAATGAGTGGCACG
>NW_895987.1:0-835 GCF_000209065.1 Trypanosoma cruzi | reverse complement strand
CGACGACCTTCACGCACTGCACCAGAAAAGTCTGGCCGATCTCATTCACTACCGACACGATACACGCATGAACCAGCAGGAGATGCATGCGACGATTGAGAAACTTCGTGTCTCTCTTGATGAAGCCCTCACAATTGTGGAAACGGATCGTCGTCGGCATGCTGCAGACCTTCAGTTGATGCAGCGGCGGATGGGCGAAAACACTGATACCGTCATGCGGCGGCTTCGGCAGGAGCTGGAGGAATGTCGTGCATTCTCATTGGTGGAAAAGGAGCAAAATGCCGCTCTGCTCGCCGCGCGTGAGGCGGAGATTGAGAAGTTGCGAGGGGAGCTGAAGCGTGAAAGGAAGCGACAGAGACGCGTTGAGGAGCGACACCGGCTGGAGTTTGAGGGCGTGAATAGTGAGGTGAGCCTCATGCGGCAGGCGGTGCGGGCCATGGAGAAGCGAGTGTACTACTCACAGTATCACAGCCTCTCCGCGTAGACTGCAAGGGAATACGACCACACAGCGAATAATGAGAGAAGAGAGAAAATGGAAACTTAAAAAGATTTCAATAAGTAGAGATTAGATTGTGTGATGAAAGAAGATGTTGCGTGTTCATCGGTATGGATGGACGGTGTTTTGTTTCACCCGGCCAAAGTGTTTTCTTGGGCCTACCATTTGTCAATTTGTACCACTGCTGCTGATGCTGCTTTCTTTTTTTCCCCCTTTTTCCGTCGTTGCTGTTTTTTTCCTTCTCACTGGGTGGTGGCTGTGGGAGGCATGTGATGATGGCCACGGCACCTTGCACGCATGCAGAATATATATATATATTATTTTGTTTTTCTTCTTTTT
>NW_895986.1:0-835 GCF_000209065.1 Trypanosoma cruzi | reverse complement strand
TTACAGAAACATCACTGTCGTGCTCGCTACTTTCGTCGTTCTGGAAAACACTCTCCAGTACAACAAAGTCTTGCAGAGATGATAAAACTTGAGCCTCCTGTGCCAGAACCCTCCAATCCCATTGAGACATCAGGTAATACAAGAGCGGAATTTCAAAGCAAAATCCAGTCAAAAGGCCACCGAGAACACCTCTTACGCCCCAATTGAAAACAAAAACGTAAAGCGCTGACGCTGGTAAACCGACGAGCCATAATGTAAAGACCACACCACGCGCTGCTTGCTCCTGTCGTCCAGCACCACGAAAAACGCCTTGTAAACAATACTGAAGAGAATCTCCAATATGACACAATATGACAAATGGCATCACAGACTCCACCGCGCTTGCCATCTCAGGAACATTTGTGTAAAGACGTGCAATGTGTCCTCCAAAGTAGCCCATAGCCACTGCAGTGCATATACCAATCATCACATCGCAGATCAATATAAACCTGGCGTACTGTGATGCAAATAAAGGTCGTTGACCCCCCAGCGCATTTCCAATAATGGTACTTGCTGAGACACTCAGCCCAAGTGCTATTGAAAACATCACGGATATTATGTTCATTGCCACACCAAAAACTGCCAACGCAAGTGGTGAAATAGCAATAGCAAATAATGCCTGCACTTCAAAGGCCCACCACTCCGAACACACTGCGATCAGAGAAGGTATCCCAACTTTTAAAAAATGTATCCAGCCAGATTTATGACAAAGTGCCGGGGAGGGCCACTGCGCCTCCCGGACGACAACTTCAGGGTGAAAAAGGCAAAGCAACACATCGGTAACAGCACACATCAT
>NW_895985.1:0-835 GCF_000209065.1 Trypanosoma cruzi | reverse complement strand
GGGAAGGACCCCCCAATCGCAGCCACGATGCAAGCGGGCGGCGAGCCAGTCGATTTCCGTCAAACCGCCATTCCCAAGCGGCCCTCGGGACTAAAAGCAACGGATGTGCTGACACCGCATCTTTTGTCCACTGCCGCCGAATCACCGGTACAGTTGCGAAAAAGACCACAATTTTCGTTTCTTGGCGATCCAAAAGATCGCTCCGCCCGCAGTGTGTTTTCTGTCCACACGGTTCCAAACAACACGCCGAAGCCGTTGCTTCCCATGTGGGCATCCAGCCTCACTTCACCCCAGCTGGGAAAGCAGCGTCTACGTGTCGAAAACTGGATCTCCACGGACTGTATGGGGACGCTGTCTGAGGAGCATGTTGTGGAATTTTTGGCTTGGCTGCGAGAACGATGCACCTCCTCCTTATATGCTTTTTTTCTAAAGCAGATGGAGGAGAATATTGAATTTTACTTACGGTCACAATACACACGCGGGTTAATCGCACGCAAGGGATTTAAGGCGGGAGATGTGATTTTGGCAGTTCCCCTTACCGATGCGTCTACTGATTACGACGATTTCGATGGGGAATCTGTTAACTCTGCCACGCATGCTTTGGCTCCATGGGGTCTTTTCCTGAATTCCGAGACTCTTCAGCGTCATTCGTTGGCTGCGCAACGCCGCGGGGTTCCTTCCTATGCGACAATAGAGTCCATTGTGGGTGTAAGAAAGAGCACATTTGATCCCGTACCGCACCCTTTGTTTGTGGATCAGGTGCATTGCGCGCTGTTTCTTGCCTGCGAGAGGGCGGAAGGACCGTGCAGCCCACTCTATCCGTATCTGCGACTTA
>NW_895984.1:0-835 GCF_000209065.1 Trypanosoma cruzi | reverse complement strand
TTTCGAGCGGCTGCTGCCCACATGCTGTGGTCTAAATTTTTGTTTCGAATTATGAATGGTGGTGGTCAGAGACACTCTCTTTCAATGTCTGTTTGCGTGTTCACACTCCGGACACCAAACAACCCTGAACTATCCGCTGCTTGGAGGAACTTCGCGAGATCTTGCCCACAGTGGTGCTGCAGTCGGCGGATCGTTTTCGAGCGGCTGCTGCACCACACGTTGTGGTCTAAATTTTTGTTGCGAATTATGAATGGTGGTGGTCAGAGACACTCTCTTTCAATGTCTGTTTGCGTGTTCACACACTGGACACCAAACAACCCTGAACTATCCGCTGCTTGGAGGAACTTCGCGAGATCTTGCCCACAGTGGTGCTGCAGTCGGCGGATCGTTTTCGAGCGGCTGCTGCACCACATGCTGTGGTCTAAATTTTTGTTTCGAATTATGAATGGTGGTGGTCAGAGACACTCTCTTTCAATGTCTGTTTGCGTGTTCACACACTGGACACCAAACAACCCTGAACTATCCGCTGCTTGGAGGAATTTCGCGAGATCTTGCCCACAGTGGTGCTGCAGTCGGCGGATCGTTTTCGAGCGGCTGCTGCACCAAATGCTGTGGTCTAAATTTTTGTTGCGAATTATGAATGGTGGTGGTCAGAGACACTCTCTTTCAATGTCTGTTTGCGTGTTCACACACTGGACACCAAACAACCCTGAATTATCCGCTGCTTGGAGGAATTTCGCGAGATCTTGCCCACAGTGGTGCTGCAGTCGGCGGATCGTTTTCGAGCGGCTGCTGCACCACATGCTGTGGTCTAAATTTTTGTTGCGAATTATGA
>NW_895983.1:0-835 GCF_000209065.1 Trypanosoma cruzi | reverse complement strand
AGACACTCTCTTTCAATACCTGTTTGCGTGTTCATACACTGGACACCAAACAACCCTGAACTATCCGCTGCTTGGAGGAATTTCGCGAGCTCTTGCCCACAAGGTTGCTGCACTCGGCTGATCGCTTTCGAGCGGCCGCTGCATCACACGTTGTGGTCTAAATTTTTGTTTCCAATTGTGAATGGTGGGAGTCAGAGACACTCTCTTTCAATACCTGTTTGCGTGTTCATACACTGGACACCAAACAACCGTGAATTATCCGCTGCTTGGAGGAATTTCGCGAGCTCTTGCCCACAAGGGTGCTGCACTCGGCTGATCGCTTTCGAGCGGCTGCTGCATCACACGTTGTGGTCTAAATTTTTGTTTCCAATTGTGAATGGTGGGAGTCAGAGACACTCTCTGTCAATACCTGTTTGCGTGTTCATACACTGGACACCAAACAACCGTGAATTATCCGCTGCTTGGAGGAATTTCGCGAGCTCTTGCCCACAAGGGTGCTGCACTCGGCTGATCGCTTTCGAGCGGCTGCTGCATCACACGTTGTGGTCTAAATTTTTGTTTCCAATTGTGAATGGTGGGAGTCAGAGACACTCTCTTTCAATACCTGTTTGCGTGTTCATACACTGGACACCAAACAACCGTGAATTATCCGCTGCTTGGAGGAATTTCGCGAGCTCTTGCCCACAAGGGTGCTGCACTCGGCTGATCGCTTTCGAGCGGCTGCTGCATCACACGTTGTGGTCTAAATTTTTGTTTCCCAATTGTGAATGGTGGGAGTCAGAGACACTCTCTTTCAATACCTGTTTGCGTGTTCATACACTGGACACCAAACAAC
>NW_895982.1:0-835 GCF_000209065.1 Trypanosoma cruzi | reverse complement strand
AATCAGCACCGAGTCCACCACGGTGACGCGCGAGCCCGGCGGAAATCGGTTAGCCACCACCACGCCGCCGCCAGAGCGCGACTCAAGTCCGCTGATCAACACATCGGCGCGCTGTCCAGCAGTCGGGTCGGACAGCCACCCAACAACGTACAGGCTCGCTCCGTCCAAAAAAGTGCAGTTCGCCAGCGTCACGTTGCGCACGCTCCCTGACATCAAGCCCACGTCCACCACGACGTCCGCCGCAAAGGTCACACCAACGTAGCACGCCACCGACGTCCCAAGACCCGCGCTCACCTCCACACCCACACGCACGTCCTGCACGCACAATTCGGCGCCGTCGGTGCTCGGTGGCTCGGGAACAGCAACGGGCAGACACGCATCGCCGTGGCCCCCCTCAGCGCACGTGCAGGCGCAGCCATCACTCGAGGCCGTCGATGTGTAAGCAGGAAAGCACGACGCCGCGAGGGCGCATGGGTCGCTGCAGGTCAAAATGGTGGCATTGTACACGAAAGGAATAACGTAGTTCGCCTCCTCCCCGCCGTTCACAGTGTTGCACGCAGCAACAATCGCTCCGTTTGTGAGATCGCGGGAACTTTTGGGTATCAGCAGCACTGTTGGCGAGACTGTGCTGGACATGAATCGGTTGCCAGACACAGACACCGTGGAGTCGCGGAGATTCACCGTGGGGTTAAAAACAGTAAAGCCTTCCGATGGGGATACGCGGCAGAGGTTGCCGCTCAACTGCAGCCAGAAGTTGTAGAAAATGTAGGAAGAAAAAACTGAGTAAAACACAACCAAGCTTCCCTGCATGTCGTTGCCCTGAAACACAACCGCG
>NW_895981.1:0-835 GCF_000209065.1 Trypanosoma cruzi | reverse complement strand
TCAGCCGAGTGCAGCACCCGTGTGGGCAAGAGCTCGCGAAATTCCTCCAAGCAGCGGATAGTTCAGGGTTGTTTGGTGTCCAGTGTGTGAACACGCAAACAGATATTGACAGAGAGCGTCTCTGACCCCCATCATTCATAATTGGAAACAAAAATTTAGACCACGACGTGTGATGTAGCAGCCGCTCGAAAACGATCAGCCGAGTGCAGCACCCGTGTGGGCAAGAGCTCGCGAAATTCCTCCAAGCAGCGGATAATTCAGGGTTGTTTGGTGTCCAGTGTGTGAACACGCAAACAGATATTAACAGAGAGTGCCTCTGACCCCCACCATTCACAATCGGAAACAAAAATTTGGACCACAACGTGTGATGTAGCAGCCGCTCGAAAACGATCAGCCGAGTGCAGCACCCGTGTGAGCAAGAGCTCGCGAAATTCCTCCAAGCAGCGGATAATTCAGGGTTGTTTGGCGTCCAGTATGTGAACACGCAAACAGATAGTGACAGAGAGCGTCTCTGACCCCCACCATTCATAATTGGAAACAAAAATTTAGACCACGACGTGTGATGTAGCAGCCGCTCGAAAACGATCAGCCGAGTGCAGCACCCGTGTGAGCAAGAGCTCGCGAAATTCCTCCAAGCAGCGGATAATTCAGGGTTGTTTGGCGTCCAGTATGTGAACACGCAAACAGATAGTGACAGAGAGCGTCTCTGACCCCCACCATTCATAATTTGAAACAAAAATTTAGACCACGACGTGTGATGCAGCAGCCGCTCGAAAACGATCAGCCGAGTGCAGCACCCGTGTGGGCAAGAGCTCGCGAAATTCCTCCAAGCAGC
>NW_895980.1:0-835 GCF_000209065.1 Trypanosoma cruzi | reverse complement strand
GCTTGTTTTCCTTCTTTCCTAGCGTGTGTCTGTGTGCATGCGGTAAGGAAAAAAACAGCGGCGGCAATGCAGCTGACAAGTCAGTGGGGAGCAGAGCACCCACGCAGAGAGCGGGACACAAGACAATCCGGAAGGGACGACATGAAGGAACATCGCCCACAGAAAAGAGCAACACACACGCGAGGCGCAAGGAGAGCACCGACCCTCTCGCAGACACCGCACCCACTCGCTCCGCAAAACACCAGCGCCACGCACCGGCCATCACAGGCGTCACAGCGGACCGTCGGTGTGTGCGGGCCAGAACTACCGCGGTGCAACACGCCTCACACCCAACAGGGAATGACAGACAGACAGACAGACAGACAGACAGACAGACAGACAGAGAGAAATATAAAGATGAATGGATGTCGTCAGGAGGCACTCACAATCCACACGGCCCGTGAGCATGCGGCCACTCCACGCAGCCAACGCACGCCGAGCAAGCAATCACCCAAAGAGCCACACGCGGAAGCGGGCCCTCATCCATCCACGACGCGGCGCCTCGCCCCATGCGGTCACACGGAGTGCGCACCGTTTCCCCATAGAAATTATTCGCCCTCCATCCCTTCAAGATGCTTCCGTCAGTGATGGACCCTAAAACACAACAGGACAAAATGGAAAGTGCAGACATCCTGCGACACCGCCAGCCACAATGATTCCCTCATGCAGGGGCAATTCTCCAACTGTGCCCCGTATGCACACACACAAGTATCCAAAAATACATAAATGCCACAATGTTTTTACCAGAAATCAAAACTACCCCCTTTCACTCCCTCCCCAATTTTTTTTCCTATTT
>NW_895979.1:0-835 GCF_000209065.1 Trypanosoma cruzi | reverse complement strand
ACCCGTGTGGCGGGCAATCAAGTAGCACACGCCAGCAGGGAACGCCACACCGTACAGCACGCCAACGACACCAATCACGTAGTGCTGCGCGCGGGCACCGGGCATCGCCACTGCAAACACGGAGCCGAAGAAAATGCCGAGGTGCATCGCGTGCGCCACGACGTACGTCAGGCTCGGGAAGCGCATCGCCGCCCACGCAGTCGCCGCGTCCACGCCGCGCCACCGCTGGAAGGCCGCCGTCACACCGTAGTGCACGCAGCCGAACACCGCGGCGAGCAGCGCGTTGCCCACCACCATCCACAGCGGGTCAAGGGCAGCGAACACCGACAGGAAGTACGGCAGCGCAACGGTGCTCGCACGCTCCTGCGCCGAGGCGCATGGCATCCTCGCGAACACGCCGAGCGCCTGCATCTCCAGGATGGAGCCCAGCCCGCCGGTCACCACCACGGCAACAGCCGCCGCACCCGCAACAACGCCGGTGATCGCCGAGAGGGCGCTGGCAACAGCAGGCGGCGTGTTGGACGTGATGGTGAAAGACCCAAGCAGCACACCCTTGCAGCCGCCAAACACTGCCGCAGCGTCGCAGCGAATGACTATCGTCTCGTCGGCACCAATGAAGTAACCGCGGTGCACGGGCACAGCCAGCTCCAGGACGGTGGACGGATTCGTCGCGTTGCGCACCCACGTCGCGTTGCTCAGCATCGCTCCCCAAGGACCACCAAAGCCGGTCGGCTGCGCCGTCGACACCGGCACGAAGCTCAGGTGTGTGCCGAGCTGCGGGTCGCTTGCCCAGCGGAACGGCGGCGGCAGCGCCACCATCAGCCGCGTCGGGACG
>NW_895978.1:0-835 GCF_000209065.1 Trypanosoma cruzi | reverse complement strand
ACCACGGCCAACAATGTCACCGTACCCGCTGGACCTGTTTTTCAGGGAACAATATTGCAGAGGGAGGATGAGAAGGGGAAGGAGAAAACACAGCAGTCTCCCCCTTGTCCTCCGGTCACTATACGTGACTTTTTTCGGTTATTTTTTCAAAGCTTCCTTATTGTTGTGGTTGCAAAGTTGCGGTATCAAGAAGAGCCTGCTTCCAGTAACCGCCGACCGAATCCACTTTCTCCATTGGAATTTCGTGCGCTTTGCTTTGTGCGTCGTTATCGTGTAGTCTTTAAAGAAATTTTGCGTCGACATGTTATGGGAAGCGAGAAGGAAGTGGAGCGGCGCGCAACACAGTCACTTCTTGTTGATGCATTCCAATGTGACGAAGCGAGGGACGGGAACTGGGGGGCTGGGTGGAAACCGTCATATTCCCAGGTATACATTTCGGGGAGGGAACCGGTGTATCAGCCTCTACTTCTTGACTTCCTAAACATAACACGAGTGGTACAATGTTATGCGAATCCGCCTCAGAGTGATGTCAATGATTTCCGGGGCATTGGGAAGAGCAAGGATATGGCTTTAAATAAGCTATATTGCTGGCGTCGACTACTATTGGAGGGGGCTGATATGAGCCAGGGCAATGTGCAAAACGTGAAGAGGGCAGGTTCACTTTTTCTCTGCAGTGAAGAACAGGAAGTGGCCTACGAGCTCTTGAGGAAGTGTCTTTCACCTCTGGCCTGGGAACCGTATAGAACCTTTGGTCCGTACATGATTTACACCGCGGAGCTTCCGTGCTCAAGTCGATTGATTGCTAAGCTGGTTATTCCCGCCGAAGATCAGGAAT
>NW_895977.1:0-834 GCF_000209065.1 Trypanosoma cruzi | reverse complement strand
CGCAAGGTAGGAGTGAACGTCACACAAACACCTCACGCAACACACGATGAGCTTAGAGCTTCGAGTGGGTAACCGCTTCCGCCTCGGCCAGAAGATTGGGGCGGGGTCGTTCGGCGAGATCTTCCGCGGCACAAACATGCAGACGGGCGAGACCGTGGCCATCAAGCTGGAGCAGGCGAAGACGCGCCATCCACAGCTTGCCTTTGAGGCCCGATTCTACCGCATTCTCAACGCAGGCGGCGGGGTCGTGGGCATCCCCAACATTCTTTTTTATGGCGTGGAGGGCGAGTTCAACGTGATGGTGATGGACCTGCTGGGACCCTCGCTCGAGGACCTTTTCAGCTTCTGTGATAGGAAGCTGTCGCTGAAGACAACGCTGATGCTGGCGGAGCAGATGATTGCGCGCATCGAGTTTGTCCACAGCAAGAGCGTCATCCACCGTGACATGAAGCCGGACAATTTCTTGATGGGCACCGGGAAGAAGGGGCACCACGTCTACGTCGTTGATTTTGGTCTCGCCAAGAAGTACCGCGACCCCCGCACGCACCAGCACATCCCGTACAAGGAGGGGAAAAGCCTGACGGGAACGGCACGGTACTGCTCGATCAACACGCATCTTGGCATTGAGCAGAGCCGTCGCGACGACCTGGAGGGCATCGGCTACATCCTGATGTATTTCTTGCGTGGCTCACTGCCGTGGCAGGGCCTGAAAGCGCACACGAAGCAGGAAAAGTACTCTCGCATATCCGAGCGCAAGCAGACAACGCCCGTGGAGACGCTGTGCAAGGGCTTTCCCGCGGAGTTTGCCGCGTACCTCAACTACACCCGAGGCCT
>NW_895976.1:0-834 GCF_000209065.1 Trypanosoma cruzi | reverse complement strand
CTTCCGTCGCTCCTTCACGCTAAGTTCAGCCTTCTCTTCCTGAACTTCCGCCCTCGTGCGTGCTGCCTCCTCCTCCGCCTGCTTACGTGCAGCCTCCTCCTCAGCCTGCTTACGTGCGGCCTCCTCTTCAGCCCGCTTGCGTGCAGCCTCTTCCTCAGCCTGCTTGCGTGCAGCCTCCTCCTCCGCCTGCTTGCGTGCTGCCTCTTCTTCAGCCCGCTTACGTGCAGCCTCTTCAGCCTGCTTGCGTGCGGCCTCTTCCTCCGCCTGCTTACGTGCTGCCTCTTCCTCCGCCTGCTTGCGTGCTGCCTCCTCCTCCGCCTGCTTGCGTGCAGCCTCTTCCTCAGCCTGTTTACGTGCGGCCTCTTCAGCCTGCTTGCGTGCGGCCTCTTCCTCCGCCTGCTTACGTGCTGCCTCTTCCTCAGCCCGCTTACGTGCAGCCTCCTCTTCAGCCTGCTTGCGTGCGGCCTCCTCCTCCGCCTGTTTACGTGCGGCCTCTTCCTTAGCTCGCCTCTGCTTCACAATTTCCTTTGCCCTTTCCCGCGCTTCTCTTCGAGCTCTTTTCCGTGCGGCCTCGTCTTCGGCCCTTTTTCGCTCAGCTTCTTCACGTGCCTTCTTGCGTGCAGCCTCCTCAGCCCGCTTGCGTGCAGCCTCTTCCTCAGCCTGCTTGCGTGCGGCCTCCTCCTCCGCCTGCTTGCGTGCAGCCTCTTCCTCAGCCTGCTTGCGTGCGGCCTCCTCTTCAGCCTGCTTACGTGCGGCCTCTTCCTCCGCCTGTTTACGTGCGGCCTCCTCCTCCGCCTGCTTACGTGCGGCCTCTTCCTCCGCCTGTTTACGTGC
>NW_895975.1:0-834 GCF_000209065.1 Trypanosoma cruzi | reverse complement strand
TGCTTGGAGGAATTTCGCGAGATCTTGCCCACAAGGGTGCTGCAGTCGGCGGATCGTTTTCGAGCGGCTGCTGCACCGCACGTTGTGGTCTAAATTTTTGTTTCGAATTATGAATGGTGGTGTTCAGAGACACTCTCTTTCAATGTCTGTTTGCGTGTTCACACACTGGACGCCAAACAACCCGGAACTATCCGCTGCTTGGAGGAGTTTCGCGAGATCTTGCCCACATGGGTGCTGCACTCGGCGGATCGTTTTCGAGTGGCTGCCGCACCACACGCTGTGGTCTAAATTTTTGTTTCGAATTATGAATGGTGGTGGTCAGAGACACTCTCTTTCAATGTCTGTTTGCGTGTTCACACACTGGACGCCAAACAACCCTGAACTATCCGCTGCTTGGAGGAATTTCGCGAGATCTTGCCCACAAGGGTGCTGCAGTCGGCGGATCGTTTTCGAGCGGCTGCTGCACCGCACGTTGTGGTCTAAATTTTTGTTTCGAATTATGAATGGTGGTGGTCAGAGACACTCTCTTTCAATGTCTGTTTGCGTGTTCACACACTGGACGCCAAACAACCCTGAACTATCCGCTGCTTGGAGGAGTTTCGCGAGATCTTGCCCACATGGGTGCTGCAGTCGGCGGATCGTTTTCGAGTGGCTGCTGCACCACACGCTGTGGTCTAAATTTTTGTTTCGAATTATGAATGGTGGTGGTCAGAGGCACTCTCTTTCAATGTCTGTTTGCGTGTTCACACACTGGACGCCAAACAACCCTGAACCATCCGCTGCTTGGAGGAATTTCGCGAGATCTTGCCCACAAGGGTGCTGCAGTCGGCGGAT
>NW_895974.1:0-834 GCF_000209065.1 Trypanosoma cruzi | reverse complement strand
AGCCCCGTTCGTTGGCTGCATCAGGGATGCCGCCATCCGGAGACGGGCATAAGGACGTTGCATCCAACAAAACCTTCAGAGGCACCCGGTGGGCCAACGACAACCGTCACTGCGGGATGTGTGGCCCTTCCGCCGCTCACCTCAAATCGCACTTCTACGCCTCCTCGAGCAGCAGCAGCAGCATAAATACGCCGGTCCACTAGGGGCCGTCACCAGCCATTGCAGGAAGACCACTGTGCCTCAGTGCCATGAAACCCGAATTGCATTGACGGGCCAATTCGGAAAATCCTGTCGCATCCTCCCCAATTATGCGGAAACACATCCGTCGTGCATGTGTCCACCGCAGCCAAATGAATCCGGTCCAAATACCCTCCAAATCAAATTCCCCTTTTCTCAAGCCATTCCCCCATTCCATACGCCCTGACCCTCGTCCGCACGTGCCCGCTCACACAAACCGCCATAGACAGATGGTGGCCGCCCAACGCTCCGGAAAAACATGCCCAGCACGCACGCGCACAATAAATGGCATGCGCAAACGCACGGCACGACGGCGGAGAAGCGCACACCGAAAGGATGCGGCCCTCCACAGCAGTCGCAGCCCACCGCGTGCATCACACCCGCAGGAAGAGTGACTCGCGGTGCACGCTCCCTCTCTCCTCCTTCCCTTCATTCCCACGGAGGAAGCAGCAGCCACCCGCAACCGCCAGCACACGCTACAAAAGAAGCATCAAAACCCACTGCAATTTGCATTTTGTGTGGTTGTGTGTGCCTGCAGGCACACGAAGCAAATAAGTAAAAGCAGGAGCGGAGCATGTGAAGGGACGCACAAACAAA
>NW_895973.1:0-834 GCF_000209065.1 Trypanosoma cruzi | reverse complement strand
GTTGCACTGTGCGATTCGACGCCATGGCGCCTCCAAGCGCATCACCTAAACTTCCCTCCATCAAACCGCAATCCTCCATGCAAAGCACCTCCAGACGGCACGCTGAACGCGGATCACCCAAAAAAACAAATGCCGTCATCGCTGCGCGTGTGTCGACACCGTCTCCAATGGGGTTCGCCGACAGATTAAGCTCCACAATGTCGCCGTTAGACATCAGCTCCGCGTTCATCGCGCCAAAGAGTGCGAAGTGCAGTTTGCAGGAACGGAGAGAGAGTCGCGCAATGCCACTGCCCTTCGTGACCAGCAAAGGCGCCCGCATTGAAGGCGGCTCAACGCCAGGATTACCGGATAAATCCAGCGACTGCAGCTGCGGGGATGCACGGAGAGCTTTAGCAATCGCATCGATGCCTGATGGCTCAAGGCGGTTGAACGCCAGGTCAAGCTCTTTCAGTGCTGCGCGACCATCCATGAGCACCTCACAAAGGGGATGTATAGCGGCGTGCGTCAAGAAGTTGTCCTCAAGGTCTAGGTGCTCCAAAGCATTCGGCTTCTGGGAACCAAAAATGACCAAAATGGAATGCAGCGCCCGCGCGCCAATGCGACAGCCCCTCAAAACCAGGCGCCGCAGCTGCTTTGCACCTCTGGCCAGCGCACCGCCAAGCTGCTCCGACGCCGTATCCAGCGGAATGTAGGAGAGGTCAAGTGTCTGCAGCGCGGGGAAAAGCGCGATCACCTTCGCGATTGTCGGCACAGAAGACGCCGTCAGGAGCTGTCGCTCCACCGAGGGTTGTGCCAGCAGCACCGCCGTGACGGCAATTTTTCCTTCCAAACCTC
>NW_895972.1:0-834 GCF_000209065.1 Trypanosoma cruzi | reverse complement strand
GGATCGTTTTCGAGCGGCTGCTGCACCACACGCTGTGGTCTAAATTTTTGTTTCGAATTATGAATGGTGGTGGTCAGAGACACTCTCTTTCAATATCTGTTTGTGTGTTCACACACTGGACGCCAAACAACCCTGAACTATCCGCTGCTTGGAGGAATTTCGCGAGATCTTGCCCACAAGGGTGCTGCAGTCGGCGGATCGTTTTCGAGTGGCTGCTGCACCACACGCTGTGGTCTAAATTTTTGTTTTGAATTATGAATGGTGGTGGTCAGAGACACTCTCTTTCAATGTCTGTTTGCGTGTTCACACACTGGACGCCAAACAACCTGAACCATCCGCTGCTTGGAGGAATTTCGCGAGATCTTGCCCACAAGGGTGCTGCAGTCGGCGGATCATTTTCGAGTGGCTGCTGCACCGCACGTTGTGGTCTAAATTTTTGTTTCGAATTATGAATGGTGGTGGTCAGAGGCACTCTCTTTCAATGTCTGTTTGCGTGTTCACACACTGGACGCCAAACAACCCTGAACTATCCGCTGCTTGGAGGAATTTCGCGAGATCTTGCCCACAAGGGTGCTGCACTCGCCGGATCGTTTTCGAGCGGCCGCTGCACCACATGTTGTGGTCTAAATTTTTGTTTCGAATTATGAATGGTGGTGGTCAGAGGCACTCTCTTTCAATGTCTGTTTGCGTGTTCACCACACTGGACGCCAAACAACCCTGAACTATCCGCTGCTTGGAGGAGTTTCGCGAGATCTTGCCCACAAGGGTGCTGCAGTCGGCGGATCGTTTTCGAGCGGCCGCTGCACCGCACGCTGTGGTCTACATTTTTGTTTC
>NW_895971.1:0-834 GCF_000209065.1 Trypanosoma cruzi | reverse complement strand
CAAACAGATATTGACAGAGAGTGTCTCTGACTCCCACCATTCACAATCGGAAACAAAAATTGGACCACAACGTGTGATGCAGCGGCCGCTCGAAAACGATCAGCCGAGTGCAGCACCCGTGTGGGCAAGAGCTCGCGAAATTCCTCCAAGCAGCGGATAGTTCAGGGTTGTTTGGTGTCCAGTGTGTGAACACGCAAACAGATATTGACAGAGAGTGTCTCTGACTCCCACCATTCACAATCGGAAACAAAAATTTGGACCACAACGTGTGATGCAGCGGCCGCTCGAAAACGATCAGCCGAGTGCAGCACCCGTGTGGGCAAGAGCTCGCGAAATTCCTCCAAGCAGCGGATAGTTCAGGGTTGTTTGGTGTCCAGTGTGTGAACACGCAAACAGATATTGACAGAGAGTGTCTCTGACTCCCACCATTCACAATCGGAAACAAAAATTTGGACCACAACGTGTGATGCAGCAGCCGCTCGAAAACGATCAGCCGAGTGCAGCACCCGTGTGGGCAAGAGCTCGCGAAATTCCTCCAAGCAGCGGATAATTCAGGGTTGTTTGGTGTCCAGTGTGTGAACACGCAAACAGATATTGACAGAGAGTGTCTCTGACTCCCACCATTCACAATCGGAAACAAAAATTTGGACCACAACGTGTGATGCAGCGGCCGCTCGAAAACGATCAGCCGAGTGCAGCACCCGTGTGGGCAAGAGCTCGCGAAATTCCTCCAAGCAGCGGATAGTTCAGGGTTGTTTGGTGTCCCAGTGTATGAACACGCAAACAGATATTGACAGAGAGTTCTCTGACTCCCACCATTCACAATCGGAAACA
>NW_895970.1:0-834 GCF_000209065.1 Trypanosoma cruzi | reverse complement strand
CAGTGTACGAACACGCAAACAGATATTGACAGAGAGTGCCTCTGACTCCCACCATTCACAATCGGAAACAAAAATTTGGACCACAACGTGTGATGCAGCAGCCGCTCGAAAACGATCAGCCGAGTGCAGCACCCGTGTGGGCAAGAGCTCGCGAAATTCCTCCAAGCAGCGGATAGTTCAGGGTTGTTTGGTGTCCAGTGTGTGAACACGCAAACAGATATTGACAGAGAGTGCCTCTGACTCCCACCATTCACAATCAGAAACAAAAATTTGGACCACAACGTGTGATGCAGCAGCCGCTCGAAAACGATCAGCCGAGTGCAGCACCCGTGTGGGCAAGAGCTCGCGAAATTCCTCCAAGCAGCGGATAGTTCAGGGTTGTTTGGTGTCCAGTGTGTGAACACGCAAACAGATATTGACAGAGAGTGCCTCTGACTCCCACCATTCACAATCAGAAACAAAAATTTGGACCACAACGTGTGATGCAGCGGCCGCTCGAAAACGATCAGCCGAGTGCAGCACCCGTGTGGGCAAGAGCTCGCGAAATTCCTCCAAGCAGCGGATAGTTCAGGGTTGTTTGGTGTCCAGTGTGTGAACACGCAAACAGATATTGACAGAGAGTGCCTCTGGCTCCCACCATTCACAATCGGAATCAAAAATTTGGACCACAACGTGTGATGCAGCGGCCGCTCGAAAACGATCAGCCGAGCGCAGCACCCGTGTGGGCAAGAGCTCGCGAAATTCCTCCAAGCAGCGGATAGTTCAGGGTTGTTTGGTGTCCCAGTGTGTGAACACGCAAACAGATATGACAGAGAGTGCCTCTGGCTCCCATCA
>NW_895969.1:0-834 GCF_000209065.1 Trypanosoma cruzi | reverse complement strand
GAATTTCGCGAGCTCTTGCCCACACGGGTGCTGCACTCGGCTGATCGTTTTCGAGCGGCTGCTACATCACATGTTGTGGTCTAAATTTTTGTTTCCAATTATGAATGATGGGAGTCAGAGGCACTCTCTGTCACTATCTGTTTGCGTGTTCACACACTGGACACCAAACAACCCTGAATTATCCGCTGCTTGGAGGAATTTCGCGAGCTCTTGCCCACACGGGTGCTGCACTCGGCTGATCGTTTTCGAGCGGCTGCTACATCACATGTTGTGGTCTAAATTTTTGTTTCCAATTATGAATGATGGGGGTCAGAGGCACTCTCTGTCACTATCTGTTTGCGTGTTCACACACTGGACACCAAACAACCCTGAATTATCCGCTGCTTGGAGGAATTTCGCGAGCTCTTGCCCACACGGGTGCTGCACTCGGCTGATCGTTTTCGAGCGGCTGCTGCATCACATGTTGTGGTCTAAATTTTTGTTTCCAATTATGAATGGTGGGGGTCAGAGACGCTCTCTGTCAATATCTGTTTGCGTGTTCACACACTGGACACCAAACAACCCTGAATTATCCGCTGCTTGGAGGAATTTCGCGAGCTCTTGCCCACACGGGTGCTGCACTCGGCTGATCGTTTTCGAGCGGCTGCTGCATCACACGTCGTGGTCTAAATTTTTGTTTCCAATTATGAGTGATGGGGGTCAGAGGTACTCTCTGTCACTATCTGTTTGCGTGTTCACACACTGGACACCAAACAACCCTGAATTATCCGCTGCTTGGAGGAATTTCGCGAGCTCTTGCCCACACGGGTGCTGCACTCGGCTGATCGTTTCGAG
>NW_895968.1:0-834 GCF_000209065.1 Trypanosoma cruzi | reverse complement strand
GATATAATATATATATACATATGTGTGTGTCTGTGTGCCTGTTTGCAGTGAGGCACGCTCCCCTCTGTGATCACCAGTCTTCATGGGCGTCCAGCTGCACCTTCTCTCTCTTTTTTCTTTTTTTCCTTTCTTTTTGCCCCTCGCCCTCACACACCGCGCAGAACCAAGCAACCAAGCAACCAAACACACGGCTAAACAACCACAGCAAGATGGCGAAGGGCAAGAAGAGCGGCGAGGCGAAGGGGACGCAGAAGCGCCAGAAGAAGATCCTGCGCGAGAACGTCCGTGGAATCACCCGCGGGTCCATCCGCCGCCTGGCGCGCCGTGGCGGCGTGAAGCGCATCTCCGGCGTCATCTACGACGAGGTGCGTGGCGTGATCAAGTCGTTCGTGGAGGGCGTCGTGCGCGACGCCACGGCGTACACGGAGTACTCCCGCAAGAAGACCGTCACGGCCGTGGACGTCGTGAACGCGCTGCGCAAGCGCGGCAAGATCCTGTACGGCTACGCGTGAGGACCCACATGTTAGAGGCATCAGTCGCGGCGGGTGGACTGGCGGCAACGCCATGCCCCCCGCAACTATAGATAGATTAGCAACGGGGATAGGAAGGGAACAAGATACTTGGGGCCGCACGGCTGATGGCCACACGTAGATATATATATATACATATGTGTGTGTCTGTGCGTGTGCAGTGAGGCACGCTCCCCTCTGTGATCACCAGTCCTCATGGGCGTCCAGCTGCACCTTCTCTCTTTTTTTTTCTTTTTTTCCTTTCTTTTTGCCCCTCGCCCTCACACACCGCGCAGAACCAAGCAACCAAGCAACCAAACACACA
>NW_895967.1:0-834 GCF_000209065.1 Trypanosoma cruzi | reverse complement strand
TCAAACGTCTACTGCTTTGCCTTGCAAGGGATGGGGCATGATTGTGGTGACACCGCCAGACAAAAACAACTACGAATCGTGGGCGAAGCTGGTGCGAGCGAAAAAAATCATAATTAATTGCCCTGACGAGAGCGATGTGAGGGCAATGTGCGTTTGGAAGGAGCACAATCGGCAGCTTGAGGAGGAAGAAGCGGACTACTGGAAGAAGGTGAAGGATCGCATGGATAAAGTGGGACCACTTCTTCGCTACATCTTTGATGACAGCGAATACAAATCTCGGCTTGTCTCGTGCGAAGGTAAAGTTAAGTCAATGAACCTTTTTGCTACCCACTATTACTCTATTTTGGGGACTAATGAAGTGTGCGATGATAGCCACATCTCTCACAAAGTTGTAAAGGTCGTACGAGTACGAGGAGGAAGCAATTTAGAATTGCCTTTAAATGCACTGATGTCTCCTTATCTCGGAAATTTAGTGACATGCAAGTTGGCGGAGTTAATGGCGCCGAATAATTTTATTTTACTCGTATTGGCCATTAAGGACGATCTCTTATCAAAACCCCTTGAAAAGCATTCCGTGTTTACTTTTTTTAGCGGGGCCTTTGTAAGTGCAATAATACCGAAACTCAGGGAGCTGAAACTGCAAGAAGATGTTCCGCCACACCGCTGTGCGCTGGAATCACGTCCACATGAGCGCCCTCTCAAGCCCTGTCTTTTACCGTTACTGGAAAAATTTAAAAAGAAGATTAATATAGAGTATCGGGTGCTGTACAAACCGGAGGCTCAAAACTTTCCGTTGGTGGACGCCTTTTTCTTTGTGAAGTCAAATCCGAAGAC
>NW_895966.1:0-834 GCF_000209065.1 Trypanosoma cruzi | reverse complement strand
TTCTGCGCGGTGTGTGAGGGCGAGGGGCAAAAAGAAAGGAAAAAAAGAAAAAAAGAGAGAGAAGGTGCAGCTGGACGCCCATGAGGACTGGTGACCACAGAGGGGAGCGTGCCTCACTGCACACGCACAGACACACACATATGTATATATATATACCTACGTGTGGCCATCAGCCGTGCGGCCCCAAGTATCTTGTTCTCTTCCTATCCCCGTTGCTAATCTATCTATAGTTGCGGGGGGCATGGCGTTGCCGCCAGTCCACCCGCCGCGACTGATGCCTCTAACATGTGGGTCCTCACGCGTAGCCGTACAGGATCTTGCCGCGCTTGCGCAGCGCGTTCACGACGTCCACGGCCGTGACGGTCTTCTTGCGGGAGTACTCCGTGTACGCCGTGGCGTCGCGCACGACGCCCTCCACGAACGACTTGATCACGCCACGCACCTCGTCGTAGATGACGCCGGAGATGCGCTTCACGCCGCCACGGCGCGCCAGGCGGCGGATGGACCCGCGGGTGATTCCACGGACGTTCTCGCGCAGGATCTTCTTCTGGCGCTTCTGCGTCCCCTTCGCCTCGCCGCTCTTCTTGCCCTTCGCCATCTTGCTGTGGTTGTTTAGCTGTGTGTTTGGTTGCTTGGTTGCTTGGTTCTGCGCGGTGTGTGAGGGCGAGGGGCAAAAAGAAAGGAAAAAAAGAAAAAAAGAGAGAGAAGGTGCAGCTGGACGCCCATGAGGACTGGTGATCACAGAGGGGAGCGTGCCTCACTGCACACGCACAGACACACACATATGTATATATATATATCTACGTGTGGCCATCAGCCGTGCGGCCCCAAGTA
>NW_895965.1:0-834 GCF_000209065.1 Trypanosoma cruzi | reverse complement strand
GCCTTCTTGGCTGCTGCAGGCTTCTTCTTGGGGGCGGCCCTCTTCTTCGCAGCAGGCTTCTTCACGGCTGGTTTCCTAGCAGTCTTCTTGGCGGGAGTCTTCTTAGCCACTGCCTTCTTCGGCGCGGCCTTCTTCGGCGAGGCCTTCTTGGGCGGAACGGCAGCGTCAGACATGTTTTGCGTTCTTAAATTCCTTTCGTGCACTCTCAGCAGGATCTTCACCAAACACAAAGACAAAACACAGGGAAGGGGCAGGAGGAGCAGTGAGCGGACAGCACGCGGCACGAGAAATCGCACCAAAACAACACGGTAAGAAGAATGGGCACAAAGGACAGACCACCACAAACACGCCCTTCAGGTTCTCTATAGTGCTTTTCCACAGCACCGTCGCGAATGCACACACGGAAGAAGGGCTGCTGCAGCCCCCAGCACTGGGGATGAGAAACAAAAACAAACAAAAATAAAAACGAAACAAGAGTTCTAGTAATGGAAAAACGGGCATGACGTCGTCTCCACCGGTGACAAGTTCATATCGTTATCTACCAGGTGCGCCAGCGACACGGATCGCGAGAACGCACGGTTGAGCCAAAATAAATCCCTACTTCTTCGGCGCCTTCTTCACGGCTTTCTTGGGTGCCTTCTTTGCCGCATGCTTCTTGGCACTCTTGGTAACAGCCTTCTTGGCTGCTGCAGGCTTCTTCTTGGGGGCGGCCCTCTTCTTCGCAGCAGGCTTCTTCACGGCTGGTTTCCTAGCAGTCTTCTTGGCGGGAGTCTTCTTAGCCACTGCCTTCTTCGGCGCGGCCTTCTTCGGCGAGGCCTTCTTGGGCGGAACGGC
>NW_895964.1:0-834 GCF_000209065.1 Trypanosoma cruzi | reverse complement strand
CCCGGCAGTAAGGACAAAAAAAAGAATCGCGTTTTCTTTAATGTTTTTCTTGTTTGGGGGCGGGGATCTTGTTTTCTATGATTGTCTCTTTTTTTTTGTCTGTTCCAGGTTGGTTTTGAGGACGCTTGATGTGCCTGCTGGGTGATCGCCGGCTTTTTTATTGGTGATTGCGTATTTTTGGCTTACCGGTGTGCCGCTCAGCGCCATTTTGTTTTACTTCTTTTCTGCTTATTGGGGCGTGTTGTTATTCGTCACGCGTCAGCACACACCGAGCAACATGTCAAAAAAAAACAAAATGCAGGTTTTTTCCCCCTCGCGAGGGCCTCGGCAGCCACAATCCTGTGCGTGCGTGCATTCTCAGCGTTTTAAGCACGGCATGTGTGTGCATGTGTGTGTGTGTTTGTCAGCGCCTATACTTGCAGAGCAGCTGTGCGCCACAAGAGAGTCTGAAGAAAGCAACGGCAGAGAGAGGCAGATAAGCACACACGCAAATTACTCATATCATCACACACACACACACGCAGCCGCGGAATGGGTGCACTCAACCACAAAATCAAAAAGAAAAACAAAACAAAAAGCCGAAGCGTGGGACTACCAGCGCACACACACTCTCATTGCTCCCGTAAAGCAAAACACACACACAGGGAGAGAGAGAGAGGTCGCCCACTCAATGCAATGAAAACAAAACAGAAACAGTTACGGTGCTCCGCCCATGCAGCCAGGCAGGACGGCAGCGGTGCGTGTCGTGCAAAAGAGAGCACCAACGGGCCTGCATGGGTGTGCATGCATATATACAATGGGCACATTATTGTGTGTGCTTCGTGGGGGAGGCGA
>NW_895963.1:0-834 GCF_000209065.1 Trypanosoma cruzi | reverse complement strand
GAGCACATTTGCGTTGTCCCCTGAAAACGAAAAAGACGTGTTTAGGATGCGCAGCCGCAGCGTGGTTACTACTGTAAGTCGTCATATATCTAACGCCCGAGGCCACCGCTGCAGCTTGGATAATTCGACACGTCGTGCTGTATCTAACGTCCGGGGCAGCCGCTGCAACTTGGATAATTCGACACGTCGTGCTGTATCTAACGTCCGGGGCCACCGCCCTACCATTTTTTATTTCTTGCGGCGGCCAACCCCGGCAGTAAGGACAAAAAAAAGAATCGCGTTTTCTTTAATGTTTTTCCTGTTTGGGGGCGGGGATCTTTGTTTTCTATGATTGCCTCTTTTTTTTTGTCTGTTCCAGGTTGGTTTTGAGGACGCTTGATGTGCCTGCTGGGTGATCGCCGGCTTTTTTATTGGTGATTGCGTATTTTTGGCTTACCGGTGTGCCGCTCAGCGCCATTTTGTTTTACTTCTTTTCTGCTTATTGGGGCGTGTTGTTATTCGTCACGCGTCAGCACACACCGAGCAACATGTCAAAAAAAAAAAATGCAGGTTTTTTCCCCCTCGCGAGGGCCTCGGCAGCCACAATCCTGTGCGTGCGTGCATTCTCAGCGTTTTAAGCACGGCATGTGTGTGCATGTGTGTGTGTGTTTGTCAGCGCCTATACTTGCAGAGCAGCTGTGCGCCACAAGAGAGTCTGAAGAAAGCAACGGCAGAGAGAGGCAGATAAGCACACACGCAAATTACTCATATCATCACACACACACACACGCAGCCGCGGAATGGGTGCACTCAACCACAAAATCAAAAAGAAAAACAAAACTTGCGGGGAACGCA
>NW_895962.1:0-834 GCF_000209065.1 Trypanosoma cruzi | reverse complement strand
TCTTTTTCTTTTTCCAGGGGACAACGCAAATGTGCTCGATTGTTCGAAGATCGACATTAATACTTTACGTGAAAAGGAGTCGCGCGACCGCATTTTTTTAGCTCAGTGGCAAACACGCTCACAATGTCATCCGGGGACGCGGGTTCGATTCCCGCAGAAGCCTAAGTTTTTTCCATTTTTTTTTTTTTTGAATTCTTGTTTCATATTGCTTTTTAAACTTCTGGTTTGCAGGACGGTGTGCGAGTTCTGCAATCGCACTGATTCCATCTGTTTCGTGGTTTGTGCGGCTGCGGCTGCGGTGGTGGCCGCGTGAGAGTGAGTGTGAGAGAGCCATGCACCGCCCGCATACACACACTTCCTTCTCTCTCTGTGTGTGTGTCCCCTTGCATGGACTCTCGTCGTCGCCTCACCCCACGAAGCACACACAATAATGTGCCCATTGTATATATGCATGCACACCCATGCAGGCCCGTTGGTGCTCTCTTTTGCACGACACGCACCGCTGCCGTCCTGCCTGGCTGCATGGGCGGAGCACCGTAACTGTTTCTGTTTTGTTTTCATTGCATTGAGTGGGCGACCTCTCTCTCTCTCCCTGTGTGTGTGTTTTGCTTTACGGGAGCAATGAGAGTGTGTGTGCGCTGGTAGTCCCACGCTTCGGCTTTTTGTTTTGTTTTTCTTTTTGATTTTGTGGTTGAGTGCACCCATTCCGCGGCTGCCTGTGTGTGTGTGTGATGATATGAGTAATTTGCGTGTGTGCTTATCTGCCTCTCTCTGCCGTTGCTTTCTTCAGACTCTCTTGTGGCGCACAGCTGCTCTGCAAGTATAGGCGCTGAC
>NW_895961.1:0-834 GCF_000209065.1 Trypanosoma cruzi | reverse complement strand
GCACGCACAGGATTGTGGCTGCGGAGGCCCTCGCGAGGGGCGAAGAAGCCTGCGTTTTGTTTTTTTGACATGTTGCTCGGTGTGTGCTGACGCGTGACGAATAACAACACGCCCCAATAAGCAGAAAAGAAGTAAAACAAAATGGCACTGAGCGGCACACCGGTAAGCCAAAAATACGCAATCACCAATAAAAAAGCCGGCGATCACCCAGCAGGCACATCAAGCCTCCTAAAACCAACCTGGAATAGACAAAAAAAGGGGGGGGGGGCAATCATAGAAAACAAAGATCCGCCCCCCCAAACAGGAAAAGCATTAAAAAAAAACGCGATCCTATTTTTTGTCCTTACTGCCGGGGTTGGCCGCCGCAGGGAATAAAAAAGAGTAGGGCGGTGGCCCCGGACGAGAGATACATGACGACGTGTCGAATTATCCAAGTTGCAGCGGCTGCCCCGGACGAGAGATACATGACGACGTGTCGAATTATCCAAGTTGCGGCGGTCCGCCCCGAACGAGAGATATATGACAACGAATCGATGTATCCACGCTGCGGCGACGGCCCCGTACGAGAGATATATGACGACGAATCGAGGTATTCACGCTGCGGCTGCGGCCCCGTACGAGAGATATATGACGACGAATCGAGGTATCCACGCTGCGGCGGCGCACCCTAAACATGTCGCTTTCGTTTTCCAGGGGACAACGCAAATGTGCTCGATTGTTCGAAGATCGAACTTAACACCTTACGTGAAAATGGGTCGCGCGACCACATTTTTTTTAGCTCAGTGGCAAAACCCAAGCTCACAAATTTCATCCCGGGGTGCGGGTTCGAGCCCC
>NW_895960.1:0-834 GCF_000209065.1 Trypanosoma cruzi | reverse complement strand
CACACACACTCGTCTTTCACCCACTCTCTGTGTGTGTCCCCTTGCATGGACTCTCGCCCTCACCTCATCCCACGAAGCACACACATAATGTGCCCATTGTATATATTGCATGCACACCCATGCAGGCCCGTTGGTGCTCTCTTTTGCACGACACGCACCGCTGCCGTCCTGCCTGACTGCATGGGCGGAGCACCGTAACTGTTTCTGTTTTGTTTTTATTGCATTGAGTGGGCAACCTCTCTCTCTCTCCCTGTGTGTGTGTTTTGCTTTACGGGAGCAATGAGAGTGTGTGCGCTGGTCGTCCCACGCTTCGGCTTTTTGTTTTGTTTTTCATTGTTTTGTGGTTGAGAGCACCCATTCCGCGGGCTGCGTGTGTGTGTTTGTGTGTGATGATATGAGTAATTTGTGCGTGTGTGCTATCTGCCTCTCTCTGCCGTTGCTTTCTTCTGACTCTCTTGTGGCGCACAGCTGCTCTGCAATTATAGGCGCTGCCAAACACACAAGCACATGCACACACATGCCGTGTTTAAAACGCTGAGAATGCACGCACGCACAGGATTGTGGCTGCGGAGGCCCTCGCGAGGGGCGAAGAAGCCTGCGTTTTGTTTTTTTGACATGTTGCTCGGTGTGTGCTGACGCGTGACGAATAACAACACGCCCCAATAAGCAGAAAAGAAGTAAAACAAAATGGCACTGAGCGGCACACCGGTAAGCCAAAAATACGCAATCACCAATAAAAAAGCCGGCGATCACCCAGCAGGCACATCAAGCCTCCTAAAACCAACCTGGAATAGACAAAAAAAGGGGGGGGGGGGGCAATCATAGAAAACAAAG
>NW_895959.1:0-834 GCF_000209065.1 Trypanosoma cruzi | reverse complement strand
TTTCTTCGGCTCGGTGTTCGCACTGGCGATGCCCGGCGCCCGCGTGCAGCACCGCGTGATTGGTGTCGCCGGCGTGCTGTATGGTGTGGCGTTCCCTGCTGGCGTGTGCTACTTCATTGCGCGTCACACAGGCGCGAGCTTCACGAAGTACTGGCAGTTTTTGAGGAAGCCGCTGCACGAGCGCCTGCTGTACCCCGTCGGGTATTGGCACCCCGCAGTGCAGCAGCGGATGTACGGCGGCATGCTGACGAACATGAGGGGCAGCCGCGTGTACTGGTGCGTGTTCCAGCTGTCGGTGCTGTGCGTGGTGTGCCTGATTGCTGCTGTGCACCCGCCCGTGGGGGGCTGCCACGTCCAGTACTTCTGCATGGCGGCCGTGCTGCTTGCGGGCGCGGGCGTGGTTGCCTTCACGAACATGATGCGCTCGGCCATCCTGACGGTGATGCACGCGGTGAGCTTTGTGCTCTTTGCGGCGCTGTGTCTGGTCAGCGTGACAAACCACGTTGCTCCGAGCGACGGCGGAGCGAGGGCGTACGCGGCAATGTTGCTGCTGCTGACCACTGTGCTGCTTGCGGTCACTGTGTACAGCGTCGTTGTGTGGTACGCGGAGGACCGCCACTGGCAGGAGCTGCGCGAGCCGCGGCGTGGTGGGCTGGAGGCGCTGCTGCGCGATGACGGGGAGAGCGACGAAGAAACCCAGAAGCCCCACGACAGGACGTCATCGTCGTACGCCTCAGGCACCACCGTTGCGTCGTACCGACCACCCGCGCAGCTGCAGCCCATGGCCTGTGACACCCGCTCAGACGCCCTGAGTCTGCTTGAATGTGCATCCAG
>NW_895958.1:0-834 GCF_000209065.1 Trypanosoma cruzi | reverse complement strand
AAACGTCAATCCACCATCAGCCCCTGGCACCCCATTCTTCACGGTGGCATTCACGCAGAGGTACTCGTCACTCCATGTATTCCCAGTTGACGTGTTGGATAAGAAGCCAACCAGCCCTTTAGTGAGGTCACCATCATCAAAGTCACTGCTCCAATTATTCTTTTCATTCCCGCAGCTGTATTCCTTTTCAATGTACGCGTCCTTCTCCTTCCATGCAGCCAACACCTTCCTCACGTCCTCCAACCTCTCCGTCAAGTCCAAAAAGGCAATGCTGTACTTCCCTCCCTCTGCAGCAGCGACCTCGTACGAGCAGTACAGTTTTTCCTTTTCCTTATTCGGTTCTCCCCCTTTCAACGATGACGCTTTGGCTGCGACGTACAGCAGAGTGCTGGCGGCGACGTTCTCACCCACAGCGGATATCGGCCCAACATCATAAATTCGCTGCATGTCCGTCAGCCACAAGTGAAGTCGGCCCGTTTCTTGTCCCGCCTCCCCGGAATATACCGGCCGGCTGACGAGAATGACTTTCTGTCCATCGATCTTCGCGCTGACGAAGCCACCCTGAACGCCGTGCCCTGTACGTGTCCGTGAGTTGCCCCACACGCGTGACAAAGTGCCGTACCTCACTGTCCACATCCTCCCCATGGTCCCTGACCAGTAAACCCTGCGACTGCCGTCATCACACGACGTCATCATGACGAGCTCTCTGTCCTCCCATTCAAGAACCGCAGGCTGGATGCATCCATCACGACTCGTATCCTCCGAGAACTCCCAACCAAACGAAAGTTTTTTGGAGAGCATAACCAAAGAAACTTCCTTTCCATCATCCTTCAA
>NW_895957.1:0-834 GCF_000209065.1 Trypanosoma cruzi | reverse complement strand
TTTTTGTTTCGAATTATGAATGGTGGTGGTCAGAGGCACTCTCTTTCAATGTCTGTTTGCGTGTTCACACACTGAACGCCAAACAACCCGGAACTATCCGCTGCTTGGAGGAATTTCGCGAGATCCTGCCCACAACGGTGCTGCACTCGGCGGATCGTTTTCGAGCGGCTGCTGCACCACACGCTGTGGTCTAAATTTTTGTTTCGAATTATGAATGGTGGTGGTCAGAGACACTCTCTTTCAATGTCTGTTTGCGTGTTCACACACTGAACGCCAAACAACCCGGAACTATCCGCTGCTTGGAGGAATTTCGCGAGATCCTGCCCACAACGGTGCTGCACTCGGCGGATCGTTTTCGAGCGGCTGCTGCACCACACGTTGTGGTCTAAATTTTTGTTTCGAATTATGAATGGTGGTGGTCAGAGGCACTCTCTTTCAATGTCTGTTTGCGTGTTCACACACTGAACGCCAAACAACCCGGAACTATCCGCTGCTTGGAGGAATTTCGCGAGATCCTGCCCACAACGGTGCTGCACTCGGCGGATCGTTTTCGAGCGGCTGCTGCACCACACGCTGTGGTCTAAATTTTTGTTTCGAATTATGAATGGTGGTGGTCAGAGACACTCTCTTTCAATGTCTGTTTGCGTGTTCACACACTGAACGCCAAACAACCCGGAACTATCCGCTGCTTGGAGGAATTTCGCGAGCTCCTGCCCACAACGGTGCTGCACTCGGCGGATCGTTTTCGAGCGGCTGCTGCACCACACGCTGTGGTCTAAATTTTTGTTTCGAATTATGAATGGTGGTGGTCAGGAGGCACTCTCTTTCAATGTC
>NW_895956.1:0-834 GCF_000209065.1 Trypanosoma cruzi | reverse complement strand
AACAAGGGTGCTGCAGTCGGATATTCGTTTCGAGCGGCTGCTGCACCACACGCTGTGTTCTAAATTTTTGTTTCGAATTATGAATGGTGTGGTCAGAGGCACTCTCTTTCAATGTCCGTTTGCGTGTTCACACACTGGACGCCAAACAACCCTGAACTATCCGCTGCTTGGAGGAATGTCGCGAGATCTTGCCCACAAGGGTGCTGTACTCGGCGGATCGTTTTCGAGCGGCTGCTGCACCACACGCTGTGGTCTAAATTTTTGTTTCGAATTATGAATGGTGGTGGTCAGAGGCACTCTCTTTCAATGTCTGTTTGCGTGTTCACACACTGGACGCCAAACAACCCTGAACTATCCGCTGCTTGGAGGAATGTCGCGAGATCTTGCCCACAAGGGTGCTGCAGTCGGATAATCGTTTTCGAGTGGCTGCTGCACCACACGCTGTGGTCTAAATTTTTGTTTCGAATTATGAATGGTGGTGGTCAGAGGCACTCTCTTTCAATGTCTGTTTGCGTGTTCACACACTGGACGCCAAACAACCCTGAACTATCCGCTGCTTGGAGTAATGTCGCGAGATCTTGCCCACAAGGGTGCTGCAGTCGGATAATCGTTTTCGAGTGGCTGCTGCACCACACGCTGTGGTCTAAATTTTTGTTTCGAATTATGAATGGTGGTGGTCAGAGGCACTCTCTTTCAATGTCTGTTTGCGTGTTCACACACTGGACGCCAAACAACCCTGAACTATCCGCTGCTTGGAGGAATGTCGCGAGATCTTGCCCACAAGCGTGCTGCAGTCGGATAATCGTTTTCGAGTGGCTGCTGCACCACACGCTG
>NW_895955.1:0-834 GCF_000209065.1 Trypanosoma cruzi | reverse complement strand
CCGCACTCGAATCGTCTACGCAATTTTGAGCGCGCCAACGGTGGCTGCAATGGCGGCGGCCGCACCGTTGGAACCAGCCTGCTCAATCTCCTCCGAAGCGCCGTCGTGCACCTGAATATACTTTAGAATTGTACGCTTACTGCTGTCCTCCAACTCACCGCCCAGTATCACCTCGTCCAGCACAAAATAGGCTCGATGGAAGTTGAAGATGAGATCGAGCTCGCAGACATTGCCAAAGTAGCGGTCCAATACCTCCACAAAATGGTGGATGACTTCCAGCACGATCAGCTCGTTGTCGTCTTTATCGATGGAAGCAACAAAATAAAGGGAGGCATAACGACGACAAATGTACTTGCTGCCCCTGTGCTCAACCACATTGGAAAAGCGCGCCGACCGACCCAAAGCAAGTTGACATGCCTCACGCACAAGTTTGGCCTTTTCCTTTTTGGGATATGCAACATACCACTTTGCCAGGCGCAGTTTGCCCTGGCGGCTGATCAGAAGCAGGTATTTTATCATCGACACCAGTGCCAGAATGGTCCCCACTCCTCGCTAAGTAATGCTATGCGCCTCTGCAGCTTGCCCCTACGCTCTGTTTGCTTCGTGTTCTTTCACTGCCTTTTCGCCGTCGCGCGGGGGAATCGGGACTTCTTGTCTCGGCACCGCGCGCTGCGGATAAAAAAACGAGGGAAGCCAGCAGCAATGGGAAGGTGTGGAGAACAAAGAAGGGAAGAAAGGGAAACACACAGAGCTGCAGCTCGACAGGGGGAAGAGAGGGACAGAAAGTGAGAGAAAAGCGGTAGCTGTAACAGGTTCTTGACGGGTTTCCTCTTG
>NW_895954.1:0-834 GCF_000209065.1 Trypanosoma cruzi | reverse complement strand
GAACGACAGCGCGAGCACCGCCTGGGTCTGGATCACGACGAGGCGCAGCCGTTGGAGGTCGCCCTGCTTGAGGATGAGGCGCCGCATGCGATTGTTGAACGACAGCGCGAGCACCGCCTGGGTCTGGATCACGACGAGGCGGAGCCGTTGGAGGCCGCCCTGCTTGAGGATGAGGCGCCGCATGCGATTGTTGAACGACAGCGCGAGCACCGCCTGGGTCTGGATCACGACGAGGCGCAGCCGTTGGAGGCCGCCCTGCTTGAGGACGAGGCGCCGCATGCGATTGTTGAACGACAGCGCGAGCACCGCCTGGGTCTGGATCACGACGAGGCGGAGCCGTTGGAGGCCGCCCTGCTTGAGGATGAGGCGCCGCATGCGATTGTTGAACGACAGCGCGAGCACCGCCTGGGTCTGGATCACGACGAGGCGCAGCCGTTGGAGGCCGCCCTGCTTGAGGACGAGGCGCCGCATGCGATTGTTGAACGACAGCGCGAGCACCGCCTGGGTCTGGATCACGACGAGGCGCAGCCGTTGGAGGCCGCCCTGCTTGAGGATGAGGCGCCGCATGCGATTGTTGAACGACAGCGCGAGCACCGCCTGGGTCTGGATCACGACGAGGCGCAGCCGTTGGAGGCCGCCCTGCTTGAGGATGAGGCGCCGCATGCGATTGTTGAACGACAGCGCGAGCACCGCCTGGGTCTGGATCACGACGAGGCGCAGCCGTTGGAGGCCGCCCTGCTTGAGGATGAGGCGCCGCATGCGATTGTTGAACGACAGCGCGAGCACCGCCTGGGTCTGGATCACGACGAGGCGCAGCCGTTGGAGGCCGCCCTG
>NW_895953.1:0-834 GCF_000209065.1 Trypanosoma cruzi | reverse complement strand
TTTGGTGCGATTTCTCGTGCCGCGTGCTGTCCGCTCACTGCTCCTCCTGCCCCTTCCCTGTGTGTTGTCTTTGTGTTTGGTGAAGATCCTGCTGAGAGTGCACGAAAGGAATTTAAGGGACGCAAAACATGTCTGACGCTGCCGTTCCGCCCAAGAAGGCCTCGCCGAAGAAGGCCGCGCCGAAGAAGGCAGTGGCTAAGAAGACTGCCGCCAAGAAGACTGCTAAGAAACCAGCCGTGAAGAAGCCTGCTGCGAAGAAGAGGGCCGCCCCCAAGAAGAAGCCTGCAGCAGCCAAGAAGGCTGTTACCAAGAGTGCCAAGAAGCATGCGGCAAAGAAGGCACCCAAGAAAGCCGTGAAGAAGGCGCCGAAGAAGTAGGGATTTATTTTGGCTCAACCGTGCGTTCTCGCGATCCGTGTCGCTGGCGCACCTGGTAGATAACGATATGAACTTGTCACCGGTGGAGACGACGTCATGCCCGTTTTTCCATTACTAGAACTCTTGTTTCGTTTTTATTTTTGTTTGTTTTTGTTTCTCATCCCCAGTGCTGGGGGCTGCAGCAGCCCTTCTTCCGTGTGTGCATTCGCGACGGTGCTGTGGAAAAGCACTATAGAGAACCTGAAGGGCGTGTTTGTGGTGGTCTGTCCTTTGTGCCCATTCTTCTCAGCGTGTTGTTTTGGTGCGATTTCTCGTGCCGCGTGCTGTCCGCTCACTGCTCCTCCTGCCCCTTCCCTGTGTGTTGTCTTTGTGTTTGGTGAAGATCCTGCTGAGAGTGCACGAAAGGAATTTAAGAACGCAAAACATGTCTGACGCTGCCGTTCCGCCCAAGAAGGCC
>NW_895952.1:0-834 GCF_000209065.1 Trypanosoma cruzi | reverse complement strand
TCGGGCGTTAGATATATGACGACTTACAGTAGTACCCACGCTGCGGCTGCGCATCCTAAACACGTCTTTTTCGTTTTCCAGGGGACAACGCAAATGTGCTCGATGTTCGAAGATCGACATTAATACTTTACGTGAAAAGGAGTCGCGCGACCGCATTTTTTTAGCTCAGTGGCAAACACGCTCACAATGTCATCCGGGGACGCGGGTTCGATTCCCGCAGAAGCCTAAGTTTTTTCCATTTTTTTTTTTTTTTGAATTCTTGTTTCATATTGCTTTTTAAACTTCTGGTTTGCAGGACGGTGTGCGAGTTCTGCAATCGCACTGATTCCATCTGTTTCGTGGTTTGTGCGGCTGCGGCTGCGGTGGTGGCCGCGTGAGAGTGAGTGTGAGAGAGCCATGCACCGCCCGCATACACACACTTCCTTCTCTCTCTGTGTGTGTGTCCCCTTGCATGGACTCTCGTCGTCGCCTCACCCCACGAAGCACACACAATAATGTGCCCATTGTATATATGCATGCACACCCATGCAGGCCCGTTGGTGCTCTCTTTTGCACGACACGCACCGCTGCCGTCCTGCCTGGCTGCATGGGCGGAGCACCGTAACTGTTTCTGTTTTGTTTTCATTGCATTGAGTGGGCGACCTCTCTCTCTCTCCCTGTGTGTGTGTTTTGCTTTACGGGAGCAATGAGAGTGTGTGTGCGCTGGTAGTCCCACGCTTCGGCTTTTTGTTTTGTTTTTCTTTTTGATTTTGTGGTTGACTGCACCCATTCCGCGGCTGCGTGTGTGTGTGTGTGATGATATGAGTAAAAAGCGTGTGTGCTTATCTGCTCTCC
>NW_895951.1:0-834 GCF_000209065.1 Trypanosoma cruzi | reverse complement strand
ACACACTGAACACCAACCAACCCTGAACTTCCGCTGCTGGAGGAATTTCGCGAGCTCTTGCCCACACGGGTGCTGCACTCGGCTGATCGTTTTCGAGCGGCCGCTGCATCACACGTGTGGGTCCCAAATTTTTGTTTCCGATTGTGAATGGTGGGAGTCAGAGGCACTCTCTGTCAATATCTGTTTGCGTGTTCACACACTGGACACCAAACAACCCTGAACTATCCGCTGCTTGGAGGAATTTCGCGAGCTCTTGCCCACACGGGTGCTGCACTCGGCTGATCGCTTTCGAGCGGCGGCTGCATCACACGTTGTGGTCCAAATTTTTGTTTCCGATTGTGAATGGTGGGAGTCAGAGGCACTCTCTGTCAATATCTGTTTGCGTGTTCACACGCTGGACACCAAACAACCCTGAACTATCCGCTGCTTGGAGGAATTTCGCGAGGTGTTGCCCACACGGGTGCTGCACTCGGCTGATCGTTTTCGAGCGGCCGCTGCATCACACGTTGTGGTCCAAATTTTTGTTTCCGATTGTGAATGGTGGGAGTCAGAGACACTCTCTGTCAATATCTGTTTGCGTGTTCACACGCTGGACACCAAACAACCCTGAACTATCCGCTGCTTGGAGGAATTTCGCGAGCTCTTGCCCACACGGGTGCTGCACTCGGCTGATCGTTTTCGAGCGGCGGCTGCATCACACGTTGTGGTCCAAATTTTTGTTTCCGATTGTGAATGGTGGGAGTCAGAGACACTCTCTGTCAATATCTGTTTGCGTGTTCACACACTGGACACCAAACAACCCTGAACTATCCGCTGCTGGAGGAATTCGCGAGC
>NW_895950.1:0-834 GCF_000209065.1 Trypanosoma cruzi | reverse complement strand
CCGCTTGGAGAGATGCTTTTCAAGGCGTGCTGTCACGCGGATGTTGCTGCCAAAACGCCTCTTGTGGGGGTGCTGCCAGGGGGTTTGTCGAAGGCGATCCCGCTGGTGTTGTTGTACGGCAGCCATACGTGGATGAACGCTGAGTGCGGATTCACGATGGTTGAAAAGATGGCTGAGGACGGGTACAAGGCGAAGGCGGACACAGTCATGAACGCCGGGCACCAGGTGTTCACCGACAATGTCGATGCATTTAATGAGAAGATGTCACAAATGATACGTAGTATGGTGCGTGAGGGAACCTCGCATCCATAGTGACGCCCGGTGGAGGGGCAATGAGTTGGCTCCAGTGATTTTTGCTTCCGGAAGAAAAGGTGATTGCGTCTGTGTGAGGGAGGGGGCGCGTTGGAGAAAGAAGGGTGCAGCACAACACGGCGGAATGAAATTTCGAGCGTACATTTCCTGCTGTGTGTCTGCGGCGCTCTACGCCAATGCCACCACAATGCGTTTCTTTGTTCCTTGCTTTTTTTTTTCCACTATGTATGCGTATTTGTTATTTATTTATTTGCTTTTGCTGCTGCGTGAAAACCGAGCGGAATTCTCATGGCAGCCTCCGCTGCGGGCCTCATTTTTTTCTTTCTTGTTGTGGTTTTGTTCATTACGCGGCGAGGTAGCAGAAGCCGGCAAAGTGGGAGGTGCAGGGCGGGCGGCGCGGCGCGTCTCTTCATATTACGCCCGTAGGGAGATTGGAAGGAAGCAGCAGGATTCCCGTCTTTTGTTTTTGGTCGTGATGTGGAAGGGACTGTATACAAGCGCGTGTGCCGATTCTGCCGTGAC
>NW_895949.1:0-834 GCF_000209065.1 Trypanosoma cruzi | reverse complement strand
ACACAGAAGGGCAAACCACATTGAGGAGAAAGCAGCAGCCAGGCATGCACCGCACGCCGCACACCACGCACGACACACACTCTAATCCACGGCAGCAGGCACACACACACACACACACAGATGGAAGAGGGAGAAGCAAACAGGAGCGGCACACAAGGCTCCACCGCATGCACATACGGCGAGAGCGGTCCGTCGTGTCTGCACCCCTCACGGAGAGCACGCACACACACACGAGAATAGATGCAGCGCACACAGCAACACAAAAGGCCAAAGTAACAATAAAGGGAAAGATGTCCCCGCACACCACGAGAATTGTTGGTCCACGGGAAGTGCAGCCAATATTCATCACAAAAGCAGTTCAGTTGCATTGGGCCTTAGTTCATGTTCGGCGCACGCCACTTCATGCAGGCACAGCCACCACCGCAGCAGCAGCCGCACACGTAACAGGAAGATGCAAGAGCAAAAAGGGAGGTGGTGTGGGAGACCACGGTACTGCTGTCGCCGTCGCCAGTTGGTGCTGTTCCAATCGATTCGTCGTTAGTAGCTGCGGGATATATTTGCGTTTCGCCGCCAGCAAGACCTTCATGTTGCGTTCCTTCCTTCGGTACCGCGTCACCAGATGGCTGGTTATTGCTGGAATGGAGCTCCCCAGCGGGTTCCTTTTCCGGAGTCAAAGTCGAAGTACTTCCACTCGTAGAGGGAGATGAAGGTTCGGTTTTTTGTTGACCGACAGGTGACCGACTGTTTGTGGCACCTGCGCTGCACGCGGCTTCCTCCTTTGGTGAGTCCACTTTTTGATCCGTCGCGCCAGATATCCCTCGTCCCTCTGCTGGC
>NW_895948.1:0-834 GCF_000209065.1 Trypanosoma cruzi | reverse complement strand
TGACCTCAGACTGCTCTGCTCGTCTCTCCGCAGCTCCGCTGTCGTCTGCCTCTCGCTGAAGGGCACAAAACTCTCTCAGGACTCGGGCGAGACGCTGGCAACGCTGTTGACGCAACGAGCGGATTTCATCTCCCTGGACGTCACCGCCAACCGGCTGCGTGACGTGGGCGCCGTGTCTCTTGCGTCGGCTGTCGCTTTGCATCCCGGCTTGCGTGCACTTCACATTGGCAGCAACACTATTGGTGGACGCGGCATCTCCGCCATTGCGAAGGCCGTGGAAACGAACACCTCTCTCACATCGCTGCGTCTCTGGGGAAATGACTTCTCGGATGAATCGGTGGCCGAATTGTATGCCCTCTGCGGTAAGATCGACTCCCTACCGGAGAAGGACATTAGTTTTTATGTTGTAGATGGCCGCCCGATGTTGGCGCGTGAATGAGGCCGCAATTGATGTAACAAAAGAAAGTGGATACAGACCATTCATCCTCATGCCAGCTCTGGCGGAGGTGGCGGTGACCATGGGGATTTCGTTGTGTGTGTGACGATGATGGTGTTACCTCTGTTGCTCTGTTTTCTGGTTCTGTTGTTTGGTTTTATTTTATTTTACTGTGCCTGTTTGCCTGCATTTCTGTTTTCTCCTTCAGTTACCTGTGGCTTTTCTGCTTCTCTCTTTTCGTGGAGGTGCCCACACTTGCTCTCCGCCTCTTTTTGAGCAGGTGATGTTTGTTCCCGACCAGAACCAGCTCCACGCGCTGTACATTTTTCGCTGCGGGGAGCTGCGCGTTGGAAAGCCGAATGAAGAGATGCTCGCACTGCTAGCGGAGGACGATTGGG
>NW_895947.1:0-834 GCF_000209065.1 Trypanosoma cruzi | reverse complement strand
ACGGGGACAGCGAGATGCGTGACGGTGTGCGGCAGCGGCGGCAAGCAACAACAACAACAACATGGTCGTTGTGGATGTGAGGAAGATGTGGAGGAGGAAGGAGGAGATGCAGCGCAATGGAGTGAGCACCGTAGCCAGGATGCAGAAGCGCGCCTGGCAGAACGTCAACTACATGCGGATACGCGGCAAACAGATCCGGATAGCGTCAACATGAACCTCCTGGAGAGTTCGCTTCTTCATTTCCTGAATGTCAGTCTGGTGCTTGTGGACCACACCGACTTGATGATACACCGTGCGACAAGTATTGCCACTGCACCAGACAGCGATCACGAGCACGCGCGTAAGGCACTTCTTTACGCAGATGAACTGCGTCTGATGGTTGCTGTGGCTCTGCAGGACACCATTCGTGTGCTTCTCCGGGATGCTCCGCTGCGGGCTTCGTTTGCCCGCCGCGTCGTTCATCGTATTATTTGCAGTTTTTCGTGCGAAATTCCCCCGGAGGCGTCATGGAATGGAGCCGCGGCGGGCAAACAGAAGGAACATTCTTCTCAGGAGCCTTCTGTGAACATGATGGCGCTGGATGCGTGGCGCTCCAAGCGGCCAGAGCTCTTTGTGCGATCCCCCACGCTGTTGTGTCTTCTGTCGCCATCGTTCTTTAACGAGGTGCTCTCGCAGAACATCCGCAACGCTCTGAGCCTCACACTGACACAAGTTGTTGCCTCCCTTCACTTTTACCTTCGTCGTACGGATGCCCATTTGTCACCATTGATGACGGCAACGACAAGTATTCTTTCAAACACGTACGTGCAAAATGCAGCGCTTCGTCTGTTTTGC
>NW_895946.1:0-834 GCF_000209065.1 Trypanosoma cruzi | reverse complement strand
AGTCAGAGGCACTCTCTTTCAAATGTCTGTTGCGTGTTTCATACACTGGACACCAAACAACCCTGAATTATCCGCTGCTTGGAGGAATTTCGCGAGCTCTTGCCCACACGGGTGCTGCACTCGGCTGATCGTTTTCGAGCGGCCGCTGCATCACACGTTGTGGTCCAAATTTTTGTTTCCGATTGTGAATGGTGGGAGTCAGAGACAATCTCTGTCAATATCTGTTTGCGTGTTCACACACTGGACACCAAACAACCCTGAACTATCCGCTGCTTGGAGGAATTTCGCGAGCTCTTGCCCACACGGGTGCTGCACTCGGCTGATCGTTTTCGAGCGGCCGCTGCATCACACGTTGTGGTCCAAATTTTTGTTTCCGATTGTGAATGGTGGGAGTCAGAGACAATCTCTGTCAATATCTGTTTGCGTGTTCACACACTGGACACCAAACAACCCTGAATTATCCGCTGCTTGGAGGAATTTCGCGAGCTCTTGCCCACACGGGTGCTGCACTCGGCTGATCGTTTTCGAGCGGCCGCTGCATCACACGTTGTGGTCCAAATTTTTGTTTCCGATTGTGAATGGTGGGAGTCAGAGACACTCTCTGTCAATATCTGTTTGCGTGTTCATACACTGGACACCAAACAACCCTGAATTATCCGCTGCTTGGAGGAATTTCGCGAGCTCTTGCCCACACGGGTGCTGCACTCGGCTAATCGTTTTCGAGCGGCCGCTGCATCACACGTTGTGGTCCAAATTTTTGTTTCCGATTGTGAATGATGGGGGGTCAGAGACACTCTCTGTCAATATCTGTTTGAGTGTTCATACACTGGACAC
>NW_895945.1:0-834 GCF_000209065.1 Trypanosoma cruzi | reverse complement strand
GAAGAGCTCGCGAATTCCTCCAAGCAGCGGATAGTTCAGGGTTGTTTGGTGTCCAGTGTGTGAACACGCAAACAGGTATGACAGAGAGTGCCTCTGACTCCCACCATTCACAATCGGAAACAAAAATTTGGACCACAACGTGTGATGCAGCGGCCGCTCGAAAACGATCAGCCGAGTGCAGCACCCTTGTGGGCAAGAGCTCGCGAAATTCCTCCAAGCAGCGGATAATTCAGGGTTGTTTGGTGTCCAGTGTACGAACACGCAAACAGGTATTGACAGAGAGTGCCTCTGACTCCCACCATTCACAATTGGAAACAAAAATTTAGACCACAACGTGTGATGCAGCAGCCGCTCGAAAACGATCAGCCGAGTGCAGCACCCTTGTGGGCAAGAGCTCGCGAAATTCCTCCAAGCAGCGGATAGTTCAGGGTTGTTTGGTGTCCAGTATATAAACACGCAAACAGATATTGACAGAGAGTGCCTCTGACTCCCACCATTCACAATCGGAAACAAAAATTTGGACCACAACGTGTGATGCAGCGGCCGCTCGAAAACGATCAGCCGAGTGCAGCACCCGTGTGGGCAAGAGCTCGCGAAATTCCTCCAAGCAGCGGATAGTTCAGGGTTGTTTGGTGTCCAGTGTGTGAACACGCAAACAGATATTGACAGAGAGTGTCTCTGACTCCCACCATTCACAATCGGAAACAAAAATTTGGACCACAACGTGTGATGCAGCGGCCGCTCGAAAACGATCAGCCGAGTGCAACACCCGTGTGGGCAAGAGCTCGCGAAATTCCTCCAAGCAGCGGATAGTTCAGGGGGTATGTGTCCAGC
>NW_895944.1:0-834 GCF_000209065.1 Trypanosoma cruzi | reverse complement strand
ACCCTGAATTATCCGCTGCTTGGAGGAATTTCGCGAGCTCTTGCCCACACGGGTGCTGCACTCGGCTGATCGTTTTCGAGCGGCTGCTGCATCACACGTTGTGGTCCAAATTTTTGTTTCCGATTGTGAATGATGGGGGTCAGAGACACTCTCTGTCAATATCTGTTTGCGTGTTCACACACTGGACACCAAACAACCCTGAACTATCCGCTGCTTGGAGGAATTTCGCGAGCTCTTGCCCACACGGGTGCTGCACTCGGCTGATCGTTTTCGAGCGGCTGCTGCATCACACGTTGTGGTCCAAATTTTTGTTTCCAATTATGAATGATGGGAGTCAGAGACACTCTCTGTCAATATCTGTTTGCGTGTTCACACACTGGACACCAAACAACCCTGAACTATCCGCTGCTTGGAGGAATTTCGCGAGCTCTTGCCCACACGGGTGCTGCACTCGGCTGATCGTTTTCGAGCGGCTGCTGCATCACACGTCGTGGTCCAAATTTTTGTTTCCGATTGTGAATGGTGGGAGTCAGAGACACTCTCTGTCAATATCTGTTTGCGTGTTCACACACTGGACACCAAACAACCCTGAATTATCCGCTGCTTGGAGGAATTTCGCGAGCTCTTGCCCACACGGGTGCTGCACTCGGCTGATCGTTTTCGAGCGGCTGCTGCATCACACGTCGTGGTCCAAATTTTTGTTTCCGATTGTGAATGGTGGGAGTCAGAGGCACTCTCTGTCAATATCTGTTTGCGTGTTCACACACTGGACACCAAACAACCCTGAACTATCCGCTGCTTGGAGGAATTTCGCGAGGTGCAGCCCACACGGGT
>NW_895943.1:0-834 GCF_000209065.1 Trypanosoma cruzi | reverse complement strand
AACAAAAATTTAGACCACAGCGTGTGGTGCAGCAGCCGCTCGAAAACAATTATCCGAGTGCAGCACCGTTGTGGGCAAGAGCTCGCGAAATTCCTCCAAGCAGCGGATAGTTCAGGGTTGTTTGGCGTCCAGTGTGTGAACACGCAAACAGACATTGAAAGAGAGTGCCTCTGACCACCACCATTCATAATTCGAAACAAAAATTTAGACCACAGCGTGTGGTGCAGCAGCCGCTCGAAAACAATTATCCGACTGCAGCACGCTTGTGGGCAAGATCTCGCGACATTCCTCCAAGCAGCGGATAGTTCAGGGTTGTTTGGCGTCCAGTGTGTGAACACGCAAACAGACATTGAAAGAGAGTGCCTCTGACCACCACCATTCATAATTCGAAACAAAAACATAGACCACAGCGTGTGGTGCAGCAGCCACTCGAAAACGATTATCCGACTGCAGCACCCTTGTGGGCAAGATCTCGCGACATTCCTCCAAGCAGCGGATAGTTCAGGGTTGTTTGGCGTCCAGTGTGTGAACACGCAAACAGACATTGAAAGAGAGTGCCTCTGACCACCACCATTCATAATTCGAAACAAAAACATAGACCACAGCGTGTGGTGCAGCAGCCACTCGAAAACGATTATCCGACTGCAGCACCCTTGTGGGCAAGATCTCGCGACATTCCTCCAAGCAGCGGATAGTTCAGGGTTGTTTGGCGTCCAGTGTGTGAACACGCAAACAGACATTGAAAGAGAGTGCCTCTGACCACCACCATTCATAATTCGAAACAAAAATTTAGACCACAGCGTGTGGTGCAGCAGCCACTCGAAAACGATTATC
>NW_895942.1:0-834 GCF_000209065.1 Trypanosoma cruzi | reverse complement strand
GCCCGCCACCATCACCTCTTCTAATAAGCTGCTGGAGCAAGATGTGCTTTGTTGAGGATGGGGATGCAGTGATTTACTATCTGCACATTAGGCATTGTACGGTAAACGGTGCCTCGGCAAGTTCGGATACTCGCTTGACGATTCTTTACAGTCATGGGAATGCGGAAGATTTGGGGAGTTGCTATGAAGGACTTGTAGCGTTGTCGCGTGCGATTGGGGCCGATATCGTTGTGTATGACTATTGTGGCTATGGCTTTTCAAAAGCGAGGGGTCAAAGTGGACCAACAGAGGAGCGTGTCTATAAGGACGCAGACGCCATATTTGCTGAACTTACCGGTCGTCTTAATATTAAGCCGCTCCAGGTTGTTCTCATGGGGCGCTCGATGGGTGGCGGACCCGCCTGCTACTTGGCTGCGAAGCATCATTCGACGATTGGTGGACTTATCCTGCTTTCCACTTTCACGTCATGTTTGGGGGCCGTTAATTGTTCCTGCCTACGTTACCTGTGCGTTAAAGACATGTTTCCTAATGAAGAATTTCTTGAGAGTGTTGTTGACTGCCCAGTGCTCATTATGCATGGGAAGAAGGATAGCGTGGTTTCCTTTAGTTGTGCCGAGCGATTATTGAAGATTGTCGAGCAGGTGCAAAAACGTTTCAAGAAAGAAGGACTGGTAAGCCACCATTGGTTTGCGAATTGCGGTCACAACGATATCGAGGTGGTGAGCATGGAAGAATTGAGAGAGAATCTCAAAACCTTCTTGAACCGTCTGACAATTCACAACACCGAACGGAGTATTCATTCCACTCAATAATGAATACTCCGTTCGGTTATTT
>NW_895941.1:0-834 GCF_000209065.1 Trypanosoma cruzi | reverse complement strand
ACCGTCCTGCAAACCAGAAGTTTAAAAAGCAATATGAAACAAGAATTCAAAAAAAAAAAAATGGAAAAAACTTAGGCTTCTGCGGGAATCGAACCCGCGTCCCCGGATGACATTGTGAGCGTGTTTGCCACTGAGCTAAAAAAATGCGGTCGCGCGACTCCTTTTCACGTAAAGTATTAATGTCGATCTTCGAACAATCGAGCACATTTGCGTTGTCCCCTGGAAAACGAAAAAGACGTGTTTAGGATGCGCAGCCGCAGCGTGGTTACTACTGTAAGTCGTCATATATCTAACGCCCGAGGCCACCGCTGCAGCTTGGATAATTCGACACGTCGTGCTGTATCTAACGTCCGGGGCAGCCGCTGCAACTTGGATAATTCGACACGTCGTCCCGTATCTAACGTCCGGGGCAGCCGCTGCAACTTGGATAATTCGACACGTCGTCCCGTATCTAGCGTCCGGGGCCACCGCCCTACCATTTTTTATTTCTTGCGGCGGCCAACCCCGGCAGTAAGGACAAAAAAAAGAATCGCGTTTTCTTTAATGTTTTTCCTGTTTGGGGGCGGGGATCTTGTTTTCTATGATTGCCTCTTTTTTTTTGTCTGTTCCAGGTTGGTTTTGAGGACGCTTGATGTGCCTGCTGGGTGATCGCCGGCTTTTTTATTGGTGATTGCGTATTTTTGGCTTACCGGTGTGCCGCTCAGCGCCATTTTGTTTTACTTCTTTTCTGCTTATTGGGGCGTGTTGTTATTCTTCACGCGTCAGCACACACCGAGCAACATGTCAAAAAAAAAAAATGCAGGTTTTTCCCCCTCGCGAGGGCCTCGGCAGCCA
>NW_895940.1:0-834 GCF_000209065.1 Trypanosoma cruzi | reverse complement strand
GGCACATCCATTACTGGGACCTTTGGGCGCAACTGGAGCTTGTGCAGTAACCGTTCCACCAAGCCATCATTTGTGAATTCTACGGGGATTTCATAGAGGCAATCCACATTCGGGGCCCCAATAATATCGGACATTTTTACACCACACTGATTACTGAGCTTCTCCTTCACTTCCCTTGAAAGGCGTTCCTCACTCCGGCATATCAAAAAGTCCGGCTGAAGGCCAAGGGAGAGGAGCGTACGTGAACTGTGCTGCGTCGGTTTCGTCTTTTGCGCCCCGCCAAAGACAGGAAGGTACGTTGTGTGCATCAGACAAAAGTCTTGCGGTGGAATGGAGTAACGAAGACGGCGCAACGCCTCAACAAAAGGTTGTGACTCCATGTCTCCTACCGTACCGCCCAGCTCAATCATACAGATTTCCGGCCCCTTGTTGCTTTCGCACACCGCCTTCTGGCAAATTCGAAAGATTTCATCCACCACCTCATTTGTAAAGTGCGGCACTAACTGCACCGTCTTCCCCAAAAATCCACCGGCACGCTCCTTCTCAATGAGCTTCTGAAACACTTTACCGGTCGTAATGTTGTGATCACGCCCTAAAGAAACGGACATCCAGCGCTCATAATTACCCAAGTCGAGGTCTACTTCGCCTCCATCCTCAAGAACATACACCTCGCCGTGCTCGAAGGGGCTCATTAATCCTGCATCCATGTTGATGTAAGGGTCAATCTTAATGCTACACACACGGTAGCCCTGTGCGCGCAGCAGGCCCCCGGTCGCAGAGGTCGTAACACCTTTTTCCAAGCGAACTGCAGACTCCGCCCGTTACAACAAACAA
>NW_895939.1:0-834 GCF_000209065.1 Trypanosoma cruzi | reverse complement strand
GAGAGCGCCATGCACCGCCCGCACACACACTCGTCTTTCACCCACTCTCTGTGTGTGTCCCCTTGCATGGACTCTCGCCCTCACCTCATCCCACGAAGCACACACATAATGTGCCCATTGTATATATTGCATGCACACCCATGCAGGCCCGTTGGTGCTCTCTTTTGCACGACACGCACCGCTGCCGTCCTGCCTGACTGCATGGGCGGAGCACCGTAACTGTTTCTGTTTTGTTTTTATTGCATTGAGTGGGCAACCTCTCTCTCTCTCCCTGTGTGTGTGTTTTGCTTTACGGGAGCAATGAGAGTGTGTGTGCTGGTCGTCCCACGCTTCGGCTTTTTGTTTTGTTTTTCATGGTTTTGTGGTTGAGAGCACCCATTCCGCGGGCTGCGTGTGTGTGTTTGTGTGTGATGATATGAGTAATTTGTGCGTGTGTGCTATCTGCCTCTCTCTGCCGTTGCTTTCTTCTGACTCTCTTGTGGCGCACAGCTGCTCTGCAATTATAGGCGCTGCCAAACACACAAGCACATGCACACACATGCCGTGTTTAAAACGCTGAGAATGCACGCACGCACAGGATTGTGGCTGCGGAGGCCCTCGCGAGGGGCGAAGAAGCCTGCGTTTTGTTTTTTTGACATGTTGCTCGGTGTATGCTGACGCGTGACGAATAACAACACGCCCCAATAAGCAGAAAAGAAGCAAAACAAAATGGCACTGAGCGGCACACCGGTAAGCCAAAAATACGCAATCACCAATAAAAAAGCCGGCGATCACCCAGCAGTCACATCAAGCCTCCTAAAACCAACCTGGAATAGAAAAAAAAAAAGGGGGGGG
>NW_895938.1:0-834 GCF_000209065.1 Trypanosoma cruzi | reverse complement strand
CATGTCCCCATTTCTTCTCTTTGTTTTCTGCTAGAGGCACCGATGGTCCGCGACGACGATTGCTTGTGCACCCCTCTGCGATGGCACGGGGGTGGCTGGGCGCCGGCCTGCTGAGTGCACTCGGAGTGGAGCGGATGGTGTGCGTCGTGCCTCACTTGTGAGTGTGGGCGCCACCCACCACGACCTGCTGTGAGACGCAGTGATATTCCGTCGGGGCGGAGAGAAGTGAAGGACTGCGCCGTGGACTTGGATGCGCCCCGTTCCTCTTGCTGCGGCCGTGTGTGTGTGTGTGTGTGTGTGTGTCCTTTGGCTGCCCAAAACTCATTGGCGCCGCAAATGCGGCAACACAAGAGTTTGATTGCGTGGAGGCGCCACCGTCGCTTGAATCAAACTATGCATGTGGCAGACACGCAAACAGGGAATCGCACCGGATTATTGGCCTGGGCTGCTGGCCGGATCCTCAAGTATCCCAAAGGAATAAAATACGACGGGAAGGAAGTGTGAGTAAATGGAGAGGCAGTGGGTCCGCCAAATCCTCGTTGTTTGCTCCGCATATATTTATTTATTCTGTTGGTCCCACGCACGTGACATGTCGAACGCTCTGTTCGGATTGGATACATATATTTATATATATTACTTACCAAGTGGCAGACCTTGGGCTCCGCCAGCCACAAGGCCTCGCCGCGAGGTGGGAATCAAAAGGGGGTGGTGGGAAAGTAAGAAATAAAAACATTAGTCTTGACGTTCTCGGTTCATTTGGTTGCTTTCATCGCGGTCTTCCAAAAGAATTCATGCGGTAGGAAGGAGTAGTACAGAAATATATCTTTTTCTTTA